>NC_064846.1:77715665-78015965 GCF_024166365.1 Elephas maximus indicus | reverse complement strand
TTAGAGTGAAAGGGGTAGAGACGATACAAATTGAAGGAAATCTGCCTGCCTACTGAAATTTTAAGGGCAGGAAACGGGCCAATAGGGCTACTACTGCAAACATCTGTTGTCCTCCAAGAAAAGAAAGGCATCATCCTGGGAGCAGTTCAGAGATCAGAAGAACTGTCAGAGGGATAATGGGGGGAAGGGATGCTTAGGTTTCAAAAGGTGGAGCCACCCCTCCTAGGTTTCAAAGAGTCCAGCCACCACCACCTTTGTTCCAAAGGGTGAGTCTGGCCTTCAAGTGTGCCAAGAAAATGGAGCCCCACCCAAATTTGAGGAGGCTGGAAAGCTGTGTCAGTGGGCCAGGAGAATGGAGCCACCCAGGGCTGAGAGGCTGGGGTCACCACCCAGGTGGACCAGGAGGGTGGGACCACTCAAAGCCGAGACAGCAGGGTTGCTGTTCCATTGTCCTGGAGGATAGGGCTGATCCCCAGGGCTGGGGGCCTCCACTCACAATTGAAATAACTTGGCCAAAGCCCAAAGTCTTGAGGGTGAAGCCACTGCCCAGATGTGCCTGGAGAACAGAGGATTATTTTTAAACCTTGAGATCTAATGAAATTGTCTCTGCTGGGTTGTGGACTTACTTGAACCTGTGATCTCTTCTTTCCCTCCTATTTCTCCCATTTAGAATAGAAATATCTACCCTGTGTCTGTTGCATTATTGTACTTGGGAAGAAGATAATTTGTATTCTAGGTTTCCCAGGTTCACAGATGGAAAGGAATTTTTCCCCAGACTGGAACATGTCCAGAATCCCCACCATACTTGATTTAGATGACTCAGAAGATGAGATTTTGAACTTAGAGTTGATGCTGCAATGGGATAAGACTTTTGGGAAAATGTGGTAGGGTGAGTGTGTTTTGCAGGTGGGAAGGATAAGATCTTTGAGGGCCAAAAGGTGGAATATTGTGGATTGAGTTTTGTTCCCCCCAAATATGTGTTGGAATCCTGTCCCCTATACCTGTAGAAGTAATCCAGTTTGGGAATAGAGTTTTATTTGTTATGTTAAAGAAGCCATACCAGTGTGGGATGTGCTCTAGAAGTGGTCACTTTTGAGTTATGTGCAGAGCAGTATGGACAACTAAAGCACAGCACAAATGGGGGTAAGATAGATGCCATGCAAAGATCACCAAGGAACACAAGGGCTACAGAGACTAAAGGAGACAAGGGTCTTCCCCCAGAGTCGACAAAGATCCTTCCCCTATAGCCAGGTCTTGAATTCTTTTTCTTTTCTTTGTTTTAATTTAGATGAAGGTTTACAGGACAAACTAGTTTCTCATTAAACAGTTAGTGCACATATTGTTTTATGACATTGGTTAACACCCCCAGCGACATGTCAGCACTCTCCCTTCTCAACCATAGGTTCCCCATTACCAGCTTTCCTGTCCCCTCCTGCCTTCTAGTCCTTCCCCCAGGGCTGGTGTGCCCCTTCAGCCTCATTTTGTTTTGTGGGCCAGTCCAATCTTTGGCTGATGGGTGAGCCTCAGGAGTGATTTCATTACTTAGCTGATAGGGTGTCCGGGGGCCATACTCTCAGGGTTTCTCCAGTCTCTGTCAGGCCAGCAAGTCTGGTCTTTCTTTTTGAGTTAGAATTTTGCTCTACATTTTTCTCCGGCTCTGTCCAGGACCCTCTATTGTGGTTCCTGTCAGTGGTGGTAGCCAGAAACCATCTAGTTGTACTGGACTCAGTCTGGTGGAGGCCGTGTTAAACGTGGCCCATTAGTCCTTTGGACTAATCTTTCCCTTGTATCTTTAGTTTTCTTCATTCTTCCTTGCCCCCAAAGGAGTGAGACCAGTGGAATATCCTAGATGGCCACTCACATAGCCAGGCCTTAAATTTGGACTTCCAGCTTTCTAAACTGTTCTTTAGAGCCACTCACTTGTATTTCATTACGGTAGTACTAAGAAACTAAGACACCATATATCAGATAAAGGGTTAACAACCAGAATATATAAAGAACTCATAACTCTAAACGCTTTTGATTCAAGTAGACTTCTCTCTTGAAGAAGATGAATCATTTCTGCATATACTTAAGTTTTACAAGTTTTACAACTTGACTTAGTCTGGGTGCCTAGAGGACCAAAACCAGTGAAATGTATATATAAGTGTATATAGAGACATGTACTTCAAGGAAATGCCAAGTATCAAATCCATGGGCCAGGCAGCAGGCTGGAGACCTCTGGTGGCTCACAGGTTTGCAGGGGCTGATTAATCCAAAATTTGCAGATCAAGCAGCAGGCTGGAGATACTGCATGCTTATGTCTCAAGAACCAGAGCTCAAGTGATGAGAAGAGTGCAAGGTCAAGAAAGAGAGAGAAAAAGCTTTGCCAGAACATCCATTTATATGGTGGAAACAGGCTACGCCCCCAAGGAAACTCCCCTTTCAACTGATTGGCTGATCACATCAGATCACATAATGGAAAGCAATTACATTATATGTTACATTGTGAAAGAGCACCCAGTCCAGAGTCTGTCAAACAGTCCATCCCTCGTCAACTTGGTAACTATAAATATCTCCTTAAACCACACATATTCTCCAAGTGAAAACAATTACGAAGTGATACTTGTGCCTAACATGATACACTAGCCCTTTTACATCTTGTATTTTATAAGTAATGGGATAAGGATGGGGAAAAAAAAAAGACATTCAAGCAGTAAGCTGATCACATCAGATTGCATAATGATAGATGATTACTTATGTTGTAGAAGAGCACCCAGTCCATTGTGAATCAAACCACTGAGAATCATCGTCTAGTCAAGTTGACACATAACATTAACCATCTCACAACTATAAATCAGTTGTCCTCAAGTTGATCCTGACTCATGACGACTCATGTTTTCAGAGTAGAACTGTGCTCCATAGGGTTTTCGATGGCCGATTTTTCAGAAGTAGATCAACAGGCCTTTCCTTTGAGGTGCCTCTGGGTGGACTTGAACCTCAAACCCCTCGATTAGCAGCAGAGCACATTAACCATTTGCACCACCCAGGAACACCCTTGGAAACCCTGGTGGCATAGTGGTTAAGAGCTACAGCTGCTAACCAAAAAGTCAGCAGCAGTTCGAGTCCACCAGGTGCTCCTTGGAAACCCTATGGGGCAGTTCTACTCTGTCCTATAGGGTTGCTATGAGTTGGAATTGACTCGACGGCAATGGATTTTACGGATGGAAGAGGAATGGACCATATGCAGTTGGTTTTTTGTGCTCACTAACAAATTGGATACTCTGAAGGATTTTTCCAGTTTTGCTGGGTTTCAAAACACATTAAGATCTTTTACTTTCAGGAGAGAGTATTTACTGGTGATTTTCCCCCATGTCTGTGTCTTGAAAGATTAGCACTCCTGTTTAATTTTGTTTCTCCCCACTACATAGCTGCTGGTATTGTGCAGGCCATTCTGCTGTTGATGGCATGGACACACCTGCCTATATCCCAGGGTTTGTAAGAATTTTCTGTCAACTTTTTTTTTTTTTAAAGATATGATCGGGGTTTTTGTTCTTTCCTTTCCTTGTCTTGTGTGTTGTTAATTTTTTCAGAAGATTATTATGGAGATTGAAATATTACACAGTTTTCTTAATGATAGCACCTGTTGTCTTTTTCTTATCTTTTTAGTTTCTGCCATATCTTAGATTTGTTCCTTTATTAGTTAAAAGTAATATTTATTTGTATATTCTCCCTTTTCTTTTTGCATATTCTCCCCACACATTTGTTTATTTTATTTGTCTTTTGAAACAATCGTTGACTTGATTGATTTTCTTTATGTTGTCTTTGCTTTACACCATGTGGCTGTCAGTTTGTTGTGCTATGGTGGCTTCCGTGTTGCTGTGATATTAGAAGCTTTGCCACGAGTATTTCAAATACTAGGAGGGTCACCCTTGGTGGACAGGTTTCAGCTGAGCTTCCAGGTTAAGACAGACTAGGAAAAAGGCTCTGGCAGTGTAAAACCGAGAAACCTCTGGCAGTGTACTTCTGAAAACAAAATAGCCAGTGAAAACCTTATGAATAGCCGCAGAACATTGTCTGATATAGTGTCAGAAGATGAACCCCTCAGGTTGGAAGGCACTCAAAATACAGTTAAGCAAGAACTTCCTGCTGAAAATAGAGTCAACTTTAATGACATAGATGGAGTCAAGCTTTTAGGACCTTCATTTGCTGCTGTGGCATGACTCAAAATGAGAAAAAAAAAAACAGCTGCAAACATCCATTAATAATTAAAACGTGGAAAGTATGAAGTATGAATTTAGGAAATTTAAGTTGTTAAAAAATGAAATGGAACACATAAACATTGATATCCTAGGAATTAGTGAGCTGAAATGGACTGGTATTGGCTGTTTTGAATCAGACAAATATATGGTCTACTTTGCTGAGAATGACAAATTGAAGAGGAATGGCATCATGTTCGTTGTCAAAAAGAATATTTCAAGATCTATCCTGAAGTACAACACCTCCAGTGATAGGATAATATCCATACTCCTAAAAGGAAGGCCAGTTAATATGACTATTATTCAAATTTACACACCAACCACTAAGGCCAAAGTTGAAGAAACTGAAGATTTTTATCAACTTCTGTAGTCTGAAATTGATCAAACATGGAATCAGGATGCATTGATAATTACTGATGATTGGAATTTGAAAGTTGGAAACAAAAAGGAAGGCTTGATAGTTGGAAAATGTGGCCTTGGTGATAGGAACAATGCCGAAGATTGCATGATTGAATTTTGCAAGACCAATGACTTCTTCATTGCAAATACCTTTTTTCAACAACATAAACGGCCACTCTACACTTGGACTTTACCAGATGGAATGCTCAGGAATCAAATCAACTACATCTGTGGAAAGAGAGACAGTGGAAAAGCTCAATATCATCAGTCAGAGCAAGACCAGGTGTCAACTGTGAAACAGACCATCAATTGTTCATATGAAGTTGAAGACGAAGAAAATTAGAATAAGTCCACAAGATCCAAAGTACAACCTTGAGTATATCCCACTTGAATTTAGAGACCATCTCAAGGACAGATCTGACGTATTAAACACTAATGATCAAAGACCAGGTGAGGTGTGGAATGACATCAAGGACATCATACAGGAAGGAAGCAAGATGTCATTAAAAAGACAGGAAAGAAAGAAAAGACCAAAATGGATGTCAGAAGAGGCTCTGAAACTTGGTCTTCAATGTAGAGTAGCTAAAGTGAAAGGAAGAAATGATGAAGTAAAAGAGCCGAACAGAAGATTTCAAAGGATGGCTTGAGAAGACAAGTATTATAATGAAATGTGCAAAGACCTAGAGATAGAAAACCAAAAGGGAAGAACACACTTGGCATTTTTCAAGCTGAAAGAACTGAAGAAAAACATCAAGCCTGAAGTTGTAATATTGAAGAATTCTATGGGGGAAAATACTGAACAATGCAGGGAGCATCAAAAGAAGATGGAAGGAATACAGTCATTGTATCAAAAAGGATTGGCCAAAGTTCAACCAGCTCAGGAGGTAGCACATGATCAAGAGCTGATGATATTGAAGGAAAAGAAGTCCAAGCTGCATTGAAGGCATTAGTGAAAAGCAAGGTTCCAGAAATTGATGGAATACCAATTGAGATGTTTCAACAAATAGGTACAGTCCTGGAAGTACTCACTTGTCTATGCCAAGAAATTTGGAAGACAGCTACCTGGTCAACTGACTGGAAAAGATCCATACTTTCATCCATTCCAGAGAATGGTGATCCAACAGGATATGGAAATTATCGAACAATATGTCATTATTACTATACGCAAGTAAAATTTTGCATAAGATCTTTCAAAAGTGGTTACAGCAGTACTTAGACAGGGAACTTCCAAGAATTCCAGCTGGATTCAGAAGAGAACGAGACACCAGGGATATCATTGCTGATGTCAGATGGATCATGGCTGAAAGCAGAGAATACCAGAAAGATGTTTACCTGGGTTTTATTGACTGTGCAAAGGCATTCGACTATGTGGATCATAACAAATTATGGTAACATTGTGAAGAATGAGAATTCCAGAACACTTTTTTGTGCTCATGAGGAAACTGTACTTAGACCAACAGGCAGTCATTCTAACATAATATGGGGATACTGTGCAGTTTAAAGTCAGGAAATGTGTGCATTAGGGTTGTATCCTTTCACCATACTTATTCAATCTGTGTGCTGAGCACTAATCAGAGAAGCTGGACTTACTATATGAAGAAGAACAGGATTGGGGGAAGACTTAGTAACAACCTGCAATATGAAGATGACACAACCTTGCTTGTTGAAAATGAAGAGGACTTAAAGCACTTATTGATGAAGATCAAACACCACAGCCTTCGGTATAGATTACACCTCAACATAAAAAAAAAAAAAATCCTCACAACTAGACCAATAAGCAAAATCATGAGAAATGGAGAAAACACTGAAGTTGATAAAGATTTCATTTTTCTTGGATCCATGATGAACACCCATGGAAGGAGCAGTCAAACTTTTGGCTAGTAGCTGAGCACTCAACTGTTTGCTGTAGCCAGGTGTGATCATAAAGGTTGTGTGTCAACTTGGCTGGGCCATGATTCTCAGTAGTTTGGCAGCTATGATGTAGCATTATGATGAAGTGTTCACTTCCATGATGAGATTTAACATAATTTGATCACCTACATGATGGGATCTGCTGTGAGTTGCCAATCAGTTGACAAAGAGTTTCCTTGGGGTGTGGCCTGCTTCAAATATCGATGGACTCTCTGGCAAGGCTCCTGGACTTCGATTGGTCTGGATCCTATAGATGGCTCCTGTTTATCTGATCTCAGGTTCTTGGGACTTGAGCTAGCAGCTTACCTGTCATCTCGCCTGCTGATCTTGGGCTTTTTCGATCTTCCCAGCCCGTAAGAACTCTGCTGTCTTATCTGTGGATCTTGGCTTAGCCAGCCCCTGCGGGTACGTGAATCAGGAGAGGCCTCTAACCTCACCCTCTGACTTCAGACTTTTCCAGTCTCTACAACCGAATGAGCCATTTCCTTGATATAAATCTCTGTCTATATATATATATATATTTTATATATACTCTGCTGGTTTTGCTTTTCTAGAGAACCCAGCCTAAGACTGGCTGTTATGAGTTGGAATCAACTCAACGGCCCCTAACAACAACATCTTTGATTTATTTTTCATTAATTTGTATTCTTATGTTTATTATCAATGTCCTTCAATATGTTGATGTCTGTTTTATTTCTCTTTCTTTATATTTTCGATTTAGACATTTCATTTATTAACTTTCTACATTAAATTTTCTAATATAAGCATTTAAGATATAAACGTTTATCTACATTCCATTTCATGCTGCTACATATATTTTAATAGTATTATCATTTGCCCTCAGTTCTAAGAGTATGTTTGTTTACGACCTTATGGGAATTGATTGATTGATTGATTGATGCTTGTTATTTTCTTTAGACCTAATATCACTGTGAGTGGCGAATTTTTTTTGCATTATGCTAATTCTCTAAGCACAATCTAGTACTATTTATTAGTATGTGAAGTATTTTACATAAAGTATTTCATGTGATTGCATAGACTGCTTATTCTCTATTTCTTGGGCATAAAGTTCTATGTAAGCCCATTAAACTCAAGTTTGTTAATTGTGGTTTTCAAATTCCTTGTACCTTTTCTTTTTTTTTTACTTTTTTGTCTTTTTGACATATATCAATGAGAGTGGTGTTTTGAAATATCCCACTGTGATTATGTATTTGTAATTTTCCCTGTAGTTCTATTATTTCATGCTTTATATAGCTTCAAGCTATTTTATGTATACCCACTGAGTCGGAATTTTATGTATATGTAAGACAATAATTACTACATTTTCCTAGTGAATGCAAACTTTTATCTTTATGCAGTGATTCTATCTTTAAAAATGCCTTTTGCTCTTAAATTCTATTTTGTCTGATGTGTATCTTCTCTAGCTTTATTTTGTTATTTGCCTGGTACTCTTTTTCTATTATTGTACTATCAGGCTTTCCATAGCCTGACATTTTAGTTGTGTCTATTTCAAACAGCATGATGCTGGCTATGTTTTCAGCCAATCTGACAATTTCTGTCATTTAATGGTTGAATTTCATCTGCACAGTTTATTAATGTACTGGGATTTTGTCTATCATAATTTTTTCTTTCTGTTTCTCCAGTATTATCTACTATCTTTTCTGTAATTTATTGACTTTTTATATTGACCTTTTGTTATTCCACATTTTTGCTTCTATTGGCTTTGAAGCTATATACACTATCTTTCTTCTTTTAGAGCGAATTCTTGAGATTTTACTACACTTAAAAATATCTAAACTTAATATCTTAACACCCTCTATAAGAATACAGGGACCTTCATATACTTTAACTTCATTCACCTCCTGATGACTTATATGCCATTGTTGTTCAGTATTTATTTTCTTTTTAAATGCACAAATTAAACAAAGTAATTATAATCATTATTATTTTATATAGAAAAGGCTCTAGATTTACTTATATGCTTATCATTTCGTTCACTTTTTTATTGCCTCTCAGAGTTTTGTTCTGTGATCATTCTTTTCTCTTAATTACATATTTTAAAAGTTATTTTAGTGAAGGACTCTTGAGGTACACTCAGTTTTTTTATTTATCTGAAAGTGGCTTTATTTCACCTTTGTTTCTAAAAAATAGTTTTGCTGAGCAATCAATTCTATGTTGACAGTTATTTTCTTGCAGCATTCTAAAATATTATTCCATTATCTTCTGGCCTTTTTATTGTTTTTGAGGATTTTTCTATAATATCATTGATCATCCTTTGCAGGTAAGCTGGTTTTCTCTCTAGCTGTTTTTTAGACCTTTTTGTATTTGATATTTTGCAGCTCACCATGATATACCCAGGGACATCAAGCTTTCTATGTATTTTACTAGGCATATTTTCTGGATCAACAATCAATGCCCACAGAAACAGCAGTCAAGAAATCAAATGCTGTATCAAAAACTGAGTGTACCTCAAGAGTCCTTCACTAAAATAACTTTTAAAATATGTAATTAAGAGAAAAGAATGATCACAGAACAAAACTCTGAGAGGCAATAAAAAATCAAATGCTGTATTGCATTGGGCAAATCTGCTGCAAAAGACTTTTTTTTTAAATCTTAAAAAGCAAAGCTATCATTTTGATGACTAAGGTGCGCCTGACCCAAGCCGTGGTATTGTCAATGGCATCATATGCATGCGAAAGCTGGACAATGAAAAAGGAAGACCAAAGAAGAACTGAATTATGAATTATGGTGTTGGTGAATATTGAATATACAATGGACTGCCAGAAGAATGAATAAATCTGTCTTGGAAGAGGTACAATCAGCATGCTCCTTAGAAACAAGGGTTGCAAGACTATGTCTTACATACTTTGGACATGTTATCAGGAGGAATCAGTCCCTGGAGAAGGACATCATGCTTGTAGAGTGTCACTGAAAAAGAGGAAGACCCTTAAGGAGATAGATTGACACAGTGGCTGCGACAAAGGGCTCATACATATGTCTTAGTCATCTAGTGCTGCCATAACGGATGGCTTTAACAAAGAGAAATTTATTTCCTCACAGTAAGGTAGGCTAAAAGTCCAAATTCAAGGCATCAGCTCCAGGGGAAGCCTTTCTCTCTCTGTCGGCTCTGGAGGAAGGTCATTGTCCTCAATCTTCCCCTGGTCAAGGAGCTTTTCAGGTGCAGGGATGCCAGGTCCAAAGGATGTGCTCTGCTCTTGGTGCTTTCTTAGTGGTATGAGGTCCCCAACTCTCTGCTTGCTTCCCTTTCCTTTTATCTCTTGAGAGATAAAAGGTGGTGCAGGGTACACCCCAGGGAAACTCTCTTTACATTGGATCAGGGAGGTGACCTGAGTAAGGGTGGTGTTACAATCCCACCCTAATCCTTTTAAAATAAAATTACAATCACAAAATGGAAGACAACCACTCAATAGTGGGAAACATGGCCTAACCAAGTTGATGCACACATTTTTGGGGGGACATAATTCAACCCATGACACATACCTACATTTGTGAGGATGCCACAGGACCAGGCAGCATTTCATTCTCTAGTACATGCAGTTGCTATGAGTCGGAACTGACTCGATGATGCCTAACAACAATGCATCTGTACATTCATGCCTTTCAAGAGTTCAGGAAAAACGTTTCCTATTACTTTTTATCAAATATTGCTTCTCCTCAATTATTTCTGTTATCTATTTCTGGAATCCTAATTATATATAGCAGGAGCCCTGGTGGCCCAATGGTTAAACACTTGGCTACGAACCATAAAGTTGGCAGTTGGAACCCACCCAATGGCTTTACAGGACAAAGATTTGACACTCCACTGCCATAAAGATTACAGCTAAGAAAACCCTATGGGACAGTTCTACTCTGTCACATGGGGTAGCTATGAGCTGGCACTCAACAATAACAACAATTATATATATATATATATACACTTCTTATTCTAACCTGCATTGATCTTAACGTATCTTTCATATTTTCCATCTTTTTAACACTCAGAGCTGTATTCTGGATAATTTCTTTAGTTCTAGCTTCTAGATGACTCCTCTAGTTGACACCTAATATCTTGTCTAATCCACTCAGTGAGTTTTTTAATGTTTTTTTTTTATTTTTTATATCGGCTTAGCATTGGTTTTGTATTTTTTTTTTTTTTTGGTCTTTTTGGATAGTCTTTCTTGGTTCACTCATTTTGAGTATTTTTTAATTCTTTAAACATTTAATACATAGTTATTTTTTTTTTATATGACAATTACAATAAATGAAGCCCTGGGGGTATAAATGCGTGGCTTGTTTGCTGCTATGTTTGGTGATTTTTCTTCATAAGTGCATATTTGATTATTCTTTCTTTATTGTGGTGAAAATATACAAAACAAAGCATATACCGACTCAACAATTATTATACGTACAATTCAGTGACATTGATTACATTCTTCAAGTTGTACAACCATTCTTGCTATCTTTTTCCAAATCATTACACCACCACTTACATAAACTTAATATTGATTATTCTTAATCCGTAAGAATCCTACTTTGGCAGGGTGTGTGTGTGTTTTGTTTTTTTCTCCATTGATCTGTTGGAAGATAGAGTGTACTATAGTACTGTGACCACTTGAGCTCCCTTAGGATCCCTGGTTTTGTGGGTGTCTTATGTCCAGCTTCTCAATTTTGCCAGTTAGTCTCTTGACCACCGATAGCATTGAACTGAAAATTCTCTCTGTGGAAAACACCATTTATTTTGTTTTCTTGCTGCTCCCTGCTCTGTTTTGGGCTCAGTTTGTCAGGGAGGAGGTGCTCTGAAAATTCTTTATGAACCCAGAAAACCATTAGATATCGTTTTGTTCAATTTCTAGTATTGCAGTTGGAGGACCTTTCAGAATATCTGTTCTTCCATATTTCCAGAAACAGCTATTTTTTCTTGACTAGGTTTTTGTGTTATATTTTTCTAGAAAATTTTCCATTTCTTCCAACTTATTCCCCCAAAATTGTTCACAATATCCTGTTCTTTCAGAAATCTCTGATGTATCTGTCCCTTTCCCATTCTTAATATTTGTGCATTTTCCCTTTTTATCCACATAAAATGACATTCCACAGAACCAGCTTTTAATGTGATGATTATCTGTATTGTTTATTATTTATTGGCTTTATAGTTCATTAGATTTTGCCCTTATTTATTTCCTTTTATTTTAAGTGTATTTTATTATTCTTTTATTTCAAAATTATTATGATGTTCCTGTTGTTTTATTCTCATGTATGTGACACATATAAGGCAGTTAGCTTACATTTGCTGTATCTTATAATCATAGAGGAGGCCCAGCTTCTAAATTTGTGCTTGACAGAGCTATATTTATTGTTCTTTTTATAATGTATTGAGATAAAAGCTCGACTCACTAATTTTCTTTTTTTACTAGATGTTCCCGAGACCATGATCCTCCCAGCCCTCAGACCAGCAATTCAGTCCCTTAGGGAATTTGGATGTGTCTATAAAGTTTCCGTGACCTTGTCTTGTACAAATTGTGCTGACTTCCCCAACATTGTGTACTGTCTTACCCTTCACCAAAGTTACCACTTATCTATTGTCTTTTTAGTGTTTTTCCATCCCCACCCCACCCCTCCCTCGTAACCATCAAAGATTGTTTCTTTTTGTGTGTAAGCATTTTCCTGAGTTTTTACAATAATGGTCTCATACAATATTTGGCCTTTTGTGATTGACTTATTTCACTCAGCATAATGCCCTCCAGATTCATCCTTGTTATGAGATGCTTCACAGATTCATCATTGTTCTTTATCGTTGGGTAATACTCCATTGTGTGTATGCACCAGAGTTTGTTTATCCATTCATCTTTTGATGGACATCTAGGTTGTTTCCATCTTTTTGCTATTGTGAACGATGCTGCAATGAACATCAGTGTACATATATCTATTCATGTGACAACTCTTATTTCTCTAGGGTGTATTCCTAGGAGTGGGATTGCTGGATCATATGGTACTTCTGTTTCTAGCTTTCTAAGAAAGCACTATATCATTTTCCAAAATGGTTGTATCATTTTGCATTCCCACCAGCAGTGCATTAGAGTTCCTATCTCCCTGCAGCCTCTCCAACATTTGTTATTTCCTGTTTTTTTTTTTTTCGATTCCTGCCAGTAATGCTGCGGTAAGAAGATATCTCATTGTGTTTTGATTTGCATTTCTCTAATGGCTGGTTGGAAACCCTGTCGACGTAGTGGTTAAGAGCTACACTGCTAACCAAAAGTTCAGCAGTTCGAATCCACCAGGCACTCCTTGGAAACTCTATGGAGCAGTTCTACTCTGTTGTATAGGGTCGCTATGAGTCGGAATCAACTCAATGGCAGCAGGTTTTTTTTTTTAAATGGCTACGTACCATAAGCATTTCCTCATATGTCTTCTGGCCACTTGAATGCCTTTGGTGAAGTGTCCGTTCATTTCATTTGCCCAGTTTTCAATTAGATTATTTGTCTTTTTGCTGTAGAGGGGTTGGATTTTCTTGTAAATTTTAGAGATTAGAACTTCAATTTGTAATAGCCATTTTTTTTTTCACAGTCTGTAGGTTCTCTTTTTATTCTTTTGGTGAAGGCTTTTGATGAGCATAAGTGTTTAATTTTTAGAAGATTCTAGTTATCTAGCTTATCTTCTGAGGTCTGTGTGTTGTTGGTTATGGTTTGTATTTCTGCTAATGCCATGTATTAGGGCCTCTAGCATTGATCCTATTTTTTCTTCTATGAACTGTATAGTTTTGGCTTTATATTAAGTCTTTGATCCATTTTGAATTAGTTTTGGTATATGATGTGAGGTATGCATCCTGTCTCAATTTTTGGAAAATGGCATCCAGTTTTGCAGGACCATTTGTTAAAAAGGCTGCCTTTTTCCCACTTGATGGATTTTGGGCCCTTGTTGAAGATAAGGTCACCATAGGTGGATGGATTTACATCTGGGTTTCCAATTCTGTTCCATTGGTCTATGTATCTGTTGTTGTACCTGTAAAAGGCTCTTTTGACTACCGTAGCTGTAGCGTAGGTTGTGAGGTCAGATACTGTGAGTCCTCCTACTTTATTCTTCTCTTTCTGTAAAAAGTTAATGATTAATTTTTCCATCTCTCTAAAGAGTGTAGTTGGTATTTGGATCAGGATTGCATTGTATTTGTAAATCGCTTTGGTAGAATTGTCTTTTTTGCAATGTTGAGTCTACCTATTCATGAACATGGTATATTTTTCTATTTATATAGATCTATTTGAATTCTTGCAGTAGTAGTGTTTTTTAGTTTTCTTTGCATAGGTCTTTTATGTCTCTGGTTAATTTATTCTGAATTATTTTCTTTTTATATGGGCTGTTATAAATGGTATTGTTTTCCTGATTTCCTTTTCATGATTCTCTTTATTGGTATATAGGAATCCAACTGATTTTTGTATGTTTATCTTGTATCCTGCCACACTGCTGAATATTTTCTATTAGTTCCAGTAGTTGTCTCGTGAAGTCCTTTGCATTTTCTGTGAATAGTAACATATCATCCACAGATAGGGACAGTTTCACTTCTTCATTACCAATTTGGATGCCCTTTATTTCTTTTTTGCCGTATTGCTCTAGCTAGGATTTCCAGCACAATGTTAAATAGAAGTGGTGATAAAGGGCATCCTTGTCTTGTTTCTCTCCTCAAGGGGAATGTTTTCAGCCTCTCTCCATTAAGAATGATGTTGGCCATTGGTTTTGCATAGACGCCCTTTATTATGTTGAGAAATTTCCCTTCTAGACCTATTTTATTGAGAGTTTTTATCAGGAATGAGTGTTGGACTTTGTCAAATGCCTTTTCTGCATCGATTGGGATGATCATGTGATTCTTTCATTTATGTGGTGGATTACGTTGATTCATTTTCTGATGTTGAACAATCCTTGCATAGCTGGTATGAATCATACTTGGTGGTGGTGAATTACTTTTTTGATGTGATGCTGAATTCTATTGGCTAGAATTTTGCATCTATATTCATGATAGATATTGGTCTGCAATTTTCTTTTTTTGTGGTGCCTTTGCCTGGTTTTGGTATCAGGATCATGCTGGCTTCATAGAATGAATTCGGAAGTGTCACTTTCTTTTCTATATTCTGAAATAATTTGAGAAGTACTAGTGTAAGCTCTTCTCTGAATGTTTGGTAGAATTCTCCAGTGAAGCCATCTGGGCCAGGGCTTTTTTTTTTTTGTTGGGGGTTATTTTTTACTACCTTTTAAATCAATTATCTTGTTATGGGTCTGTTCAGATTTTCAACATCATTTTGTGTTAGTTTGGGTAGGTAGTGTGTCTCTAGAAATTTGTCCATTTCCTGTAGGTTTTCAAATTTGTTGAAGTGTAGTTTTTCATAATACTCTGTTATGATCCTTTTTATTTCAATTGGGTCCGTTGTAATGTCCCTTATTTCATTTCTCATTTGGGTTATTTGCATCCTCTCCTGTTTTTCTTTTGTCAGTTTGACCAGTGGTTTGTTGATTTTTTTTTATCCTTTCAAAGAACCAAGTTTTGGTTTAGTTGATTCTTTCTTTTTTCTATTCTCTATTTCATTTATTTCTGCTGTGATCTTTATTATTTCATTTCTTCTGGTGGCTGTGGGCTTCTTTTGCTGTTTTCTTCCTATTTGTGTAGCCCAATGTTTTGATTTTGTCACTTTCTTCTTTTTATGTGAGCATCAATTGGTATAAATTGACCTCTGAGTACTTCCTTTTCTTTGTCTGAAAGGTTTTGGTATGATGTGTTTTCATTTTCCTTTAATTCTAGAAATTGTTGATTCCATCTCTGATGTCTTCTATTACACAGTGGTTTTTGAACAGTGTGTTATTCTGTTTGCATGTGACTGATTTTTTTTTTCCTTGCTCTTTCTGTTGTTAATTTCTACCTTGATGGCATCGTGGTCAGAGAAGATCCTTTGTATTATCTCACTGTTTTGGATTTTATTGAGGATTTCTCTGTGGCCTAAGATGTGGTCTATTCTGGAGAACGTTCCAGGTGCATTTGAGAAGAATGTGTACTTTGCCGCTGTTGGGTGGAGTGTTCTATATATGTCTATGATGTAAAGCTGGCTGTTTGCACTCTTTAGCTCTTCTGTATCTTTGTTGAGTTTCTTTCTAGATGTTCTGTCTTTTACCACAAGTGGTGTGTTAAAGTCTCCTACTATTATTGCGGAATCGTCAATTTCTCTTTTCAGTGTTCTTAGAGTTTGTTTAATGAATTTTGGAGCTCTGTCATTGGGTGCATAGATGTTTATTATGGTTAAGTCTTCATGATGGATCATCCCTTTAATCGTTATATGGCACCCTTCTTTGTCTTTTATGGTGGATTTTGTTTTAAAGTCTATTTTATCTGAGATTAGTATTGCCACTCTTGCTTTTTTTGCTTAATATATTTCTTCCATCTATTGATTTTTAATAAATTTACATTTTTGTTACTAAGGTGTGTCTCTTATAGACAGCATATTGATCGATCCTGTTTTTTTTTTTTTTTTCTTTTCCATTCTTTCACTCTGTATCTGTTTATGGGTGCATTTAGGCTTTTTACATTCAGCGTAATTATTGACAGGTGTGAGTTTATTACTGTCATTTTGTAGTGCTTTTTTCTTTTTGTAGTGCTAATGTTTTCTTGTTCCTCTTACTCTCCTGTGCTGAATTCCTTTTGTTTGTGCATTTCTTTTATTTTCTTTTTCTTTTTAGATTTTGTTTTTACTGAGACCTTGTGTTTTTCTTCTTTATTTTGATGAATAGGTTTGTTAACTTTCTTTGTGGTCACCTTAAAATTTACCCTTATCTTAATAGGTATGAACCAGTCTATTATTACTTGGTATCACCTTGCCTTCATCTCCGTTAGAAAGTTCTATACTTACACCATTTATTCCCTCTTTTATTGTTATGACTCTGTTGTCATTTACAGATTAACCTCCCTGGTTCCTCATTGTAATTATTCTGGTTTTGGAGAGTCCTTCAGAGTTCATTTCCTAGGTTCATATCTGGCTGATATGATCTTGAGTCCTAGATTCAGGCTGTGTTTTTTTTTTTTTTTCTCAAACTGAAGGACTCCCTTCAAGAATTCTTGGAAGTTTGGTTTGGCTTTCGCATATTCCCTTAATTTCTGTTTATCTGGAAATTTTATAATTTCACCACTGTATTTGAAAGAGTTTTGCTGGATGTATTACTCTTGGTTGGCAGTTTTGTCTTTCAAGGTTTTCTATAAGACAACCCAATGCCTTCTTGTCTGCATGGTTTCTGCCAAATAATCAGAGCTTAGTCTTATTCTTTCCCCTCCGTATGTGACTTTTCATTTTTTTTGAGCTGCTCTCAGGATTCTTTCTTTGTCTTTGGTTTTAGCGTGTGTGATTATGAGATGCCTTGGTGTTTTTCTTTTGGGGTCTATCCTATATGGGGTTTGTTAAGCTTCTTGGATGATGAGCTTTTCATATTTCATGACATTAGGGTAGTTTTCTATCAACAATTCTTCAATGATCTTCTCTGTGTTTTCTCTTTTCTCCCCCGTTCTGAAACTCCAATCACTTAAAGATTTTTGCATTTGATTGTATCTCACATAATTCTCAGGGTTTCTTCACTTTTTTTTCATTTTTTTGTTTGTGATTTTTCCTCGAACTTGTATACAAGTGTTTGTCTTCAATTTCACTGATCCTATTTTCCATTGTTTCAAACCTGCTCCTCGGCCCTTCTGTGACACTGTCCATTTCTGAAATCTTGTTTGTCTTTTGGATATCTATTTGTTGTTTTTGTATGATTTCTAGCTGTGGGTTTATTTTGGCATTTTGTTCCTGTATTGTTTTCCTGAATTATTCCATTTTTTTGTCCATATTTTCCATGAATTTGTCTGCCTTTTCCACGAATTTGTCTACTTTTTTTCTCATTTTTGTCTGCATTTGGCTTCAACTCTTGGATACCTCTGAATATTAGAGATTTGAATTCCCTACCAGGTAGTTTTATTGCCTTTTCTTCTACTGGACAGTTATCTGGTGTTTTATTTTGGACTCCTACTTGGAACCATCCTGTCCTATTTTGTATGTGTTTTGATACTGTCTGCTGTCTTTGGGACATCCAGTAGATATTTTTGTTTATTGATTGTAGATTTGTTTGTTTTGTCCTGCCTTTTTTGTTTTATTTGTTTATGTCTGAGCAGGCGGGCTGTGCCTTCTTTGTTTGCTTGTCTGTGGGCATGATACTTTTCAACCTCCTTGTCCAATGGGCAGGGCAAGTCTCTCAGCTATGGTGCATCAGGGCAAGTCCAGCTGAGGGGGAGGGTTGGGAAGGGGTGTTTGTAGCATGTGCCAGGGCCGACAGGGCAGGCGAAGCATCAGAGCAGGCTTCCCTGTACTGCTCAAGGGTGTGATTTTCAGTGCACAGTGCAGGTAGGCAGGAAGGAGGGGGGAAGTTGTGATGTGTGTCCAAGATGGGTAAGGGAAAGAAGAGAGAGAGGAGATAGAAACAGGAGCCAAAAGCAAACAAAAATAAACAGAAAAGAAGAAGTGCTAAGGGAGCTTGTCGTCGTAGTCGAGAGACAAGAGACCAAGAAATGGAGAAAAAAAAAAAAGAAAGAAAAATTAGAAAAAAAATATAAGTGCTGAGGGATCCCATCAGTGCAGCTACGAAGACCGGTTCAGTGGCTTCCAATTCACGCAGTAAAACCTGGCTGAAAGGGGCTCCCAAGTCATGAAAAGAAGAAGAAACAAATGAAAACAAACCAAAAAAAAAAAAAAAAGGAAGTGACCTCAGGGATCCCAGTGGCTTGGCTGCGCAGGTGGGGGAAGTGGCTCCCAAGCAGGACAGTACAGCCCAGCTAGAAGGGGCTCCCTAGCCTCAAAAACAAACAAACAAAACAAAACAAAAAAATAAAAAGGACTGGGGATCCCGCAAGTGTGGCAGCACAGTCCAGGGAAATGGTTCCCTAGCCAAGCAGCACTTCACAGCCTTTCAAGAAGTGAAGCTGGTACACTGAGCTAGGTGTTTGAGAGAAAGGATGGTGAGGTGGTGAGAGGCAGGGAGGAAACCAAGAAGCCAAAAAAAAGCAAAACCAGCAACAAACAAATGGCACTGATGGAGTCGGCCCATGTGAGCAGGTGAATCCATGTGGCATAGGGCTGGAGCCAGTGCCTCCCAGCCAAGAGGCTGTGGCCAGTGGGAAGTGGTGGAGGTAGAGCAGAGGGAAGAAGGTTGGGTGGGTGGGAACATGTATATCTCTGTCTCCTGCTGGGAGCTCTGTGAAGCTGTTTTCCCATACTCCCTGTCTGCCGATCTCTGACAAGCATCCAAGATGGCAAATCCATGCTGTGTTAGCTGATGGGGACCTCTGCACGAAACTCTCCTTTCCCTCTGTTCTCTGTCAGTTTATTTCATTTAGTGCTTGGCTGAGTCCTTTACCTCTTCATTTGACGTTTAGGGTTCCAGGGTTGACTTTTGCCTCTGTTTTACTTAGTTTTTTGGGTTTTTGCTGTGGAGGGACGGCGTGGTGCTTCTGTCTGTAGTGCCATGTTGGCTCTGCCTTTGGAAATTTATTCGTATTATATATTTTAATAAATTTTCTAATGCATATGTTGAGTTCTCTATTTCAGGATCACATATATACAGAGTAGGCTATCTTTGTATTCCATATCTATTTTTTTTCTGATTATTTGGTCTTTTATAGCTGTATACACTCTAATTATCTCAAGCCATTTCCAAGTTATTAATTCAAATATTTTTTCTCTTTCTTGCTTTTTCTAGTTCATTGCTTAAAGACTTTGACCCTAAATTTATTATTGTAAGTCAACAATCTCATTTTCTCTTTCATCTTTTATTTCTTGATTTTCTTTTGACCAAGTTGTTCTAGAGCACAAAGCATTTGTGGGAACTTTTCTTGTCTTCCTTGGGTTATGTTTTCTTCTACTGTGTCTTTTTACTTTGTATTGTAAATTTCTCACATTCTTCTTTTGCTCTAAATACTGGCATATTTCCATGGCAAATCTTTTCAGCTTGTTCACATTAGAGAAGCCCTGAAGCTCTGTCCAGACCTTTTTTTTCTTTGATATAGCTTGGGTGACTTTAACTCCCTTACTAATGTTTCTGAGACAAATATTTTCTCCAAGGATCTGGAGTTTCAGCCTTATTTCATATTTTGTCCACTTTTTCAGTAGCCTGCAGTCATGGAAAGAAGAAAGGACAACTCTATTGGGCTAGTATGCTGTCTTTATTGGCAACCTGAGCTCAATTCTCTTTTCCTAGGTTATATTAAATGTGCTATACCACGATGTACTTTGCCTAGCTGTGAAGTGTATTCCAGTCCCTTAAGGTATTCTTTGACTTAAGATTCACTCCACTAATTCATCCCTTTGCCTTATAACCTTTACAGTCCCTCTGTTAACTTCCTTTGCTTTTCATGTTTCTCTCCAGCATCCATTTCCCTATTCCTTCTTCAGAAAAGAGTCAAAACAAGGATACACGATTACTTTGCTTTTTCACATTTGGTGATATTACTGAGAATTCTGAGGCTTTTGTGTAATCACCAGTAAGACTTCTAAAGTCTGGTGGGTGCGGTATAGAGACCTGTCATGTCGGTCCTCTCTATCTCTGCTCTGCTTCATTATCATCTGTTTCTTTTCTTGGCTTCCACTTTTGAAGCCAATGGCATCTTATCTTGTTTGTTCTTTGCTAGTGGCAATTTTTGCAGTTTGTTCTTATTTTTATTTTTTTAGGAATTAGAAAAGAATATTCTTTTAAGTTGTTTTTTCCCTTGAATTTTAATATAAAAATCTCAGAATTTTTTTTATATAGCCCAAGTCTACAGGTATTAAAAAAAAAAAAGTATTAGGAAGTGAGAAAACATCCCTATGCTTCCATGGCTGAGTGATTTTAAGGTTTAATTAAATATAATAATTTTATACTATTTTTAAATTTATAAGTGTATAAATAACGAAAGCATGGCAATTTGATCCCTTATAAATTGTAGAACTCTATATCACACAAAACTACATGAAAAGAATAAAAATATTCACACTGAATGTGTATGATGGCTAGAGTTGTGTGTCAACTTGGCCTGGCCATGATTCTCAGTGGTTTGGCGGTTATGATGTAGTTTGGCAGCTATGTAATGATGTAATCACCTCCATAATGAGATCTGATATAATGTAATCACTCCCATGATGACATCTGCTATGAGTAGTCAATCAGTCGAAAGGGAGTTTCCATGGGGGCATGGCCTGCATCCAATATATGTGTACTTTCTTGAAAAGCTCACTGGCTTTTGCTCACTCTGGATCCTCATCTGACCTCCAGTTCTTGGGACTTGAGCTAGCAGCTTACCTGTCAACTTGGGATTTGTCAACTTCTGCAGCCTGTGAGCCAGAGGCCTGCTGTCTAACCTGCCAGTCTTGGATTCACCAGCCCCTGCAGCTGCATGTGTCAGGAGAAGCCTCCAGCCTGACCCACATAGTCGAGACTTTCCAGCCTCTACACTAACATGAGCTCCTTCCTTGATATAAATCTGTCTCTGTCTCTCTCTATATATGTATATGTGTGTGTGTGTATATATATATACTTCACTGGTTTTGCTTCTCTAGAAAACCCAGCCTAGGATAACATGTTTTATATGTGCAAATAATGTTAGAAGTATTATTTAATGCCACAGGTCAAAAGATCTATATTGATTTCCTTGGAATCATTTATATCTATTTTTCATTATTATTTCATTTTTGTCTTATCCTCCATATTACTAATATCAAAGTATTACAATTTCTTCATGTGATATCATTTTTGATCTTTGATATAACCCAACATGGCATTAATGTGAACAAATGAAAAATATCTTATCACGTAAAGGCCTAATCATATAAAGTAAAGATGAAAAAGACATATTGGTCATCTTGTCCACCTCCAATTTTTTCTAAATATACCTTTTATTTTAATAAGAGTCATGGTTTTGCTGTTAAACAGGAATCATATTGATTTGGTTTTACGTTGAAAGTTTAATAAAATATCAGCCCTAATAGGACAATATAAACTCCCGTTTATGATCTTCGGCTAATTTTACGGATTATTAGATTTAGTTTTCCTAGCAGCCATGTGTATGTTTCATCGTTCTCACCAGTGAGAAAACACTGTGTATGAGTTAAAAGTTTTTTAAATGTCACCTAAATCTGGACTCAGTAAAATTTCTGACAAGAAGGGACTGGGGTCTCATCTCATTTGGCACTATTCTTATAAATTGTACTTCTGTGCGATTTATGGGATACATATCCTAAGCAGTGTGTTAACTTCTCTCTCACATTATTCTTCATCAGTTACTATTTTGTTTGTACATTCCCAGAAAAATAGAAATCAGATTACATTGATCTTTCACTGAAGTAAATAGGAGGCCTTGAGATTGTGAGTACAAAATACTGAGAAAGTTGGAATTAAGAACCTAGATGTTCAAAGTTATGTGTACGTCTATCAAATTCAGAAGCAAATAGGGTCAAAAAATGATTGTTTATGTATAATATCATTTAGGCTGTTAAAATTCAGAAAAAAAATCCCATCAAAGAAGGAATGGATGAGATTTAGAACAAATAATGTAAATATAAAGCTGGGAAAATATTGAGGGAAAGAAATAGTAGTTGGAATAAAAAGTATTACCCTATAGGACTAGATATAATCTTGTGGGGAACTGGTGTACAGGGACCTTTATCTTAAAATTGTCTGTGTTCTAATGTAATTAAAAAATTATGCTCTTGGATTATAAATTGTTTTACTGTAAAAATTTTCATTCTTTACATAAAACAGATGCACAAAGAGGACAGAAATGTTTTATGAATTGGTCTTTTAAATAATAAATAAATTGCTTAGTTTCTCTGTTTGATAAGCCTTGATGTTTCTGCATGCTGTGCATTGGAGAAGTATGCAAACATTTTTATATAATGAAAAATTCCCATTTTTTTCCTTAAAAATTGGCAACATTTTGAGTCAAAAACATGATAAAACATTACAGTCTATTTCTAAATGCTTTGCATTTTTAATACGGTTGAAGTTAAGGCAGTAAGTAATTTCAGAGATTTTTCCCTTGAGCAGCATAGTTCTTTTCAAATGTAATTATTCTCTGAGTGCTTTAGATAATGCTATGGTTCCCACAGCTGTATACACATCTATAAATCATTAATGAGGCAGTTAACTGAAACAAAACTATAAAAGATTTGCATTACCTGGCAGAACCTTGCTTTAATTGACTTCTAGTTATTTACAATTAATTTTTCCTTTTGGAATAATGTTTGCAACTAATTTAGCATTTTGTTGTTGTTGTTGTTCAAGAATTACATGTTATCTATTCATCAAGAATTTTTTTTTTTAACAGAGATTGTCAGTGACCAATATGAAGCCTGAGGTAATATATTGTGTTATATGAAATTCCACCCCACTCTCCATTTCTACCATTCCTCTTTGTCTCCCTCCCCACCAAAAAGAGCAGAGGACAAATGGAAGAGTACAAAAACAAAAGGAAAACCCACTCTTTCCCGCAACAGGTTAAGGAGAGCGAACCCCGTGTAACATACTTTTAGGCATATGTCAATTGATTCATTATGTTTTTTAAGGAACATATATTTCATTGTTTTTTAATTCATGAAAAGAATTGAATACTAAAGACCAAAATCAAATAAAATTTGTTTTAATATATCCAATATAAGTATACGTGAATCATAATCATGTTATAACATTATAATGAGGACTCTCTATAAAAGAATTACTTTTCAAAAATAATATAAATGCTATGAAACTTATCAACTTCTTTTATATTGCTGCTCCTGTCTTCTTATTGTAATGGTATATTCATCTGCCATACTTTCATATTATCATTTATCTGCAAATCATCTATAAAAACCACTGATGTGCAATAAACGGACTACTAATACCAAAAGTATTGTTCTATCATTCCTTCCCTTTTTTAAACCCACCCTACCCCTGCGATGATAAAAGAATCATGGAGAATTAGGAAAAGAAAGAGAATTCATTTTTGCTAAGAAACACCTGAGGAAGTTATCCAAATAATCGAAACTCTCATTGCAGTTTTATTATAAATTCTTTAAAAAATGATTTCCCTTTTTGAAGTTTGTATTTAATGACTATCACTATGAATGAAATTTGTCTCCCAGATTTCCACTCACTTGATGGTAAGTTTTAACAGCCTACCACTTCACCTAGGATATAGAGATTCCCACTTTTGTGACTCCAGCAGCTCAGAGAATTCTCCTCAGAAAGTAAAGGACAGGCTGGGCTGCCCTTTACATTAAGAATTAGTAGCCTTCATTCTACAAGTTTGACTGAAACATGGAAAGTTTTAGGGGTTAACAGGAGACTATCACCAATACAAATATATTCCTATGGTGGAGGGGGTGGAAAGGTGAATTCTTTTTCTTTGTAAATATCAGTAGTCAACTGCTGTCCTTAATGTCTGGACAGTGAGTTTTTCTATTTATCTTCCTTGGTATAATTTGCAAATCAGTTACCAGAAGAATAAAAATTTGAAAGATTTGCAGTTTTCTTTGACTGGAAAATACAAAAATACACCTTAAACGGATGTACTCAAAAAAAGGTTGGAAAGTAAATGATCTGTCTTTATTTCTTCCAATTTTCCCATTCTATATACTTCACTTGGACTCAGTAGCAACCCTGCTCTCATTATCTGCATGCCTAGCTTCTTGAAATCTTTCAGATTTTTTTTTTTTAATAAGAGTAGCAGCTAAAATTATAACACTTCTTAATGGTAATATTATTTTAACAGAGACTGATGCGCTAAGCCAGAAGTTGCAAACTAGAGATCATGGGCAGAATCCAGTTCACAGGCACATTTTGTCTGGCCTACACATTATTTTTAATTGAACCAACATTATTAATATGCTTATTTCCGTAAAAAATATGAATTCCTGGCTTCTTTTTAAAAGCCTGGAATCTGACAACACTGGCCCTGCACTGCAATGTGGTATTTTGGTGGAGCTGAGTAACATTTGTCCCTTTTAGACAGAACCTTAACTTTCCATTGCACCATAGTCCCGGCCACCTAATATGTATATGCATGTCCTTATTCTGCCAATATCCTGGCTTCTATACTATTTTGAATTTGACTGTGAATATACTCAACGGCAACAGGTTTTTTTTTTTTTCTAATTTTAGTGTGTATATGACCATCTAGTGAACTTGTTATCGTGCATATTCCTAGGCCCACACTGAGATTCTGATTCGGTAGGCTTGCAATATGGCCAAAGAAGTGCATTTTTTAAACAAAATATCTTCCCATCCCCAGAGGTCCAATGAACAGCGCTGCATGAGCTCTGACTAACTTCAAGTGGATACAATCTGGCAATTCTTTTCCTCATGCCCCAGTCATGCCTCTTGCCTCCCTTTCCAAAGATTCCCTGTTAGTAATGAGGAAAAGAAACTGTGAGGAAATTATTTACCCACTCATTAGTAACCCAGAAGTGCAGGGGAGTCAACATTTTGAAGAGGCACACCTTTAATTCAGTGTTTCTGAAAATGTGTTCCCTGACCAATACCAACAGCATCACTTGGGGACTTGTTAGAAATACAACTTCTCAAGCTTAACCATAGACCTACTGAATCAGAAATGCTGGAGGAGGGGCCTGACAATCTGTATTTTACGAAGCTCTTTTTTTTTTCTGCAGGTAGTTCTGATGAAAGCTACAGCTTGAGAAGTACTGCTGTAACCATGAGAGACAGAAGCCTGCAGGAAAGTGTTTTCTCCTTTCTCCCCAATAAATTGTCCTGAACAGAAATCCTTTATCCAAAGGCATATACAATATTTCCAGTCTATTTTGCAATTGATCTCACTTGATATCCAGTGATCCTAGTATTGTCTCTTCCTCCTTCCTTACGCTATTCATCCTTATCTCCTTTCTGCTCCTTGGGATTACACTCAAGCTCTGACTCATGGAGAACACAAACTAAGGAAAAATTATAATAATAATATTAAAAAAATTTTTTTGATATATTTAAAATACAAAATTCTTTAAATTTTCCTTTCTTTTTAAAATTATACTTTAGATGAAGGCTTACAGAACAAACTAATTTCTCATTAAACAGTTAGTACACATATTGTTTTATGACACTGGTTAACAACCCCACAACATGTCAACACTCTCTCTTCTCAACCTTGGGTTCCCTATTACCACCTTTCCTGTTTTCCTCCTGCCCTGTAGTCCTTGCCTCTGGGCTGGTGTGCCCCTTTAGTCTTGTTTTGTTTTATGGGTCTGTTCAGTCTTTGGCTGAAGGGTGAACCTCAGGAGTGACTTCGTTACTGAGCTGAAAGTGTGTCCCGGGGCTATACTCTCAGAGTTTCTCCGGTGTCTGCAGGCCAGCATGTCTGGTCTTTCTGAGTCAGAATTTTGTTCTACATTTTTCTCCAGCTCTGTCTGGGACCTTTATTGTGATCCCTGTCAGAGCAGTCAGTGGTGATAGCCGGGTGCCGTCTAGTTGTACCGGATTCAGTTTGGTGGAGGCCGTGGTGATCCATTAATATTTTGGACAAATCTTTCCCTTGTGTCTTTAGTTTTCTTCATTATTCCTTGCTCCCAAAATGGTGAGACCAGTGGAGCATCCTAGATGGCTGCTCACACATTTTAAGACCTGAGACGCTACTCACCAAAATAGAATGTAAAACATATTCTTTATGAACAATGTTATGCCAATTGAGCTAGATGTTCCCCAAGACCATGATGCCTACAGCCCTCAACCCAGTAATTTGGTCCCTCAAGGAGTTTGGATGTGTCTATGGAGCTTCCATGGCCTTGCCTTGTACAAGTAGTGCCGACTTCCCCAGTATTGTGTACTGTCTTACCCTTCACCAAAGTGACCACTTATCTATTGTCTATTTTAGCGTTTTTACATCCCCACCCCTCCCCTCCCTTGGAACCATCGAAGATTGCTTCTTTTTGGGTGTAAACCTTTTCATGAGTTTTTACAGCAGTGGTCTCATACAATATTTGTCCTATTGTGATTGATTTATTTCACTCAGCATAATGCCCCCCCGGATTCATCCATGTTATGAGATGGTTCACAGATTCAACATTATTCTTTATCTTTGCGTAATACTCCATTCTGTGTATGTACCACAGTTTGTTTATCCATTCGTCTTTTGTTGGGCATCTAGGTTGTTTCCAGAGTTTTGCTATTGTGAACAATGCTGCAATGAACATGGGTGTGCATGTGTCTATTCGTGTGACAATTCTTATTTCTGTAGGATATATTCCTAGGAGTGGGAGGGCTAGATCATATGGTACTTCTGTTTCTAGCTTTCTAAGGAAGTGCCGTATCATTTTCTAAAATGGTTGTATCATTTTGCATTCCCACCAGCAGTGCATAAGGGTTCGAATCTCTCCACAGCCTCTACAACATTTGTTATTTCCTGTTTTTTTGAATCCTGCCAGTAACGCTGGGGTGAGATGGTATCTCATTGTGGTTTTGATTTGCATTTCTGTAATGGCTAGTGATCACGAGCATTTCCTCATGTGTCTGTTGGCCACTTGAATGTCTTTGGTGAAGTGTCTGTTCATTTCCTTTGTCCATTTTTTAATTGGATTATTTGTCTTTTTGTTGTAGAGGGGTTGGATTTTCTTGTAGATTTTAGAGATTAGAACTTTGTCTGATTTGTAATAGCCAAAATTTTTTTCCCAGACTGTAGGTTCTCTTTTTACTCTTTTGGTGAAGTCTTTTGATGAACATCAGTGTTTAATTTTCAGAAGATTCCAGTTATCTAGCTTATCTTCTGGAGTTTGTGTGTTGTTCTTTGTGGTTTGTATCCTGTTAATGCTGTATATTAGGGCTTGTGGGTTTTTTTTACTGTTGATCCTATTTTTTCTTCTCTGAACTCCATAGTTTTTGTCTTTATATTTAGGTCTTTGATCCATTTTGAATTTGTTTTTGTGTATGGTGTGAGGTATGGGTCCTGCTTCATTTTTTTGTAAACGGACATCCAGTTTTGCCAGCACCATTCGTTAAAAAGACTGTTTTCCCCACTTGATGGACTTTTGGCCCTTGTAGAAGATAATGTCATCGTAGGTGGATGGATTTACATCTGGATTCTCAGTTCTGTTCCATTGGTCAATATATCTGTCATTATAGCAGTATCAGGCTGTTTTGACTACCATAGCCGTATAGTAGGCTCTGAGGTCTGGTAGTGCGAATCCTACTACTTTATTCTTCTTCTTCAATAATGCTTTACTTATTCAGGGTTTCTTCCCTTCCATATAAAGTTAATAATGAGTTTTTCCACTTCTTTAAAAATGTTGTTGGCATTTGGAAAGGATTGCATTATATTTGTAAATTTCTTTGGGTGGAATTTTCATTTTCACAATGTTGAGTCTACCTATCCATGAGCATGGTATGTTTTTTCCATTTATGTAGATCTCTTTTGGTTTCTTGCAGTAACGTTTTTTGGTTTTCTTTGTATAAGTCTTTTACATCTCTGGTTAGATTTATTCCTAAGTATTTTTTTTTTAGGAACTATTATTGTTTTCATGATCTCTGTTCATTGTTCTTTTTATTGGTGCTTAGGAATCCAGCTGATTTTTGTATGTTTATCTAGTATTATGCTATTCTGCTGAATCTTTCTATTAGTTTCAGTAGTGGTCTCGTGGAGTCTTTTGGGTTTTCCATGTATACTACCATATCATCCACAAATAGGGACAGCTTAACTTCTTCATTACCAATTTGGATGCCCTTTATTTCTTTTTCTTTCCTTATTGCCCTAGATAGAACTTCCAGCACAATGTTAAATAGGAGTGGTGATAAAGGGCATCCTTGTCTTATTTCTCTTCTCGAGGGGAATGTTTTCTGCCTCTCTCCATTAAGAATGATGTTGGCTGTCGGTTTTGCAGTGGTGGCCTTTATTACATTGAGAAATTTCCCTTTTCTACCTACTTTATTGAGAGTTTTTATCAGGAATTGGTGTTGGACTTCGTCGAATGACTTTTCTGCATCGATTGAGGTAATAATGTGATTCTTTTCTTTCCTTTTATTTATGTGGTGGATTATGTTGATTGATTTTCTAATATTGAACCATCCTTGCATACCTGGTATGAATCTTACTTGGTTGTGGTGTATTATTATTATTTTTTTGTATGATGCTGAGTTCTGTTGGTTAGAATTTTGTTGAGAATTTTTGCATTTATATTCCTGAGAGATATTGGTCTGTAAATTTCTTTTCTGTGGTGTCCTTGCCTGGTTTTGGTATCAGGGTTATGCAGGCTTCATAGAATGAATTCAGAGGTATCACTTCCTTTTCTATGTTCTGAAATATTTTGAGTAGTACTGGCGTAAGCTGTTCTCTGAGTGTTTGGCAGAATTCTCCAGTGAAGCCATCTTGTCCAGGGCTTTATTTTGTTGGGAGTTTTTTTTTTTTTTTTTAAATTACCTTTTCAATCTCTTCCCTTATTATGGGTCTGTTTAGATTTTCAACATCATTTTGTGTTAGTTTGGGTAGGTAGTGTGTTTCTAGTAATTTGTCCATTTCCTTTAGGTTTTCAAATTTTTTGGAGTATAGTTTTTCATAATACTCTGTTATGATTCTTTCTATTTCCCCCATTTCATTTCTTATTTGAGTTATTTGCATCCTCTCCTGTTTTTCTTTTGTCAGTTTGGTCAGTGGTTTGTCAATTTTGTTGATCCTTTCAAAGAACCAGTTTTTGGTTTTGTTGATTCTTTTTATTGTTTTCTATTCTCTATTTCATTTATTTCTGCTCTGATCTTTATTATTTCCTTTCTTCTGGTGGCTGTGAGCTTCTTTTGCTATTCTCTTTCTCTTTATTCAAGTTGTGTAGCTAATGTTTAGATTTTGTCCCTTTTTTTGATGTGAGCAACTATTGCTGTAAATTGACCTCTGAGCACCGCTTTTGCTGTGTCCAAAAGGTTTTGGTATGATGTGTTTTCATTCACATTTGATTCTAGGAATTTTTTGATTCCATCTGTTATGGATTGAATTGTGTCCTCCCAAAATATCTGTCAACTTGGCTAGATCATGATTCCCTTGTGTGAGTGTATGACTGTCTACCATTTATCTTCTGATGTGATTTCTCTGTGTGTTGTAAATCCTGTCACTACGATGTAATAAGATGAATTAGTGGTAGTTATATTGATTAGGCCTACAAGATCAGATAGTGTCTTAAGCCAACCTCTTTTGAGATATAAAAAAGAGAAGTGAGCAGAGAATCAGGGGAACCTCATACCACCAGGAAAGCAGCACTAGAAGCAGAGTGTGTCCTTTGGACCTGAGGTTCCTGTGTTAAGATGCTCCCAAACCAAGAGAACACTGATGACAAGGACCTTTCTCCAAAGCCGACAGAGAGAGAAAGGCTTCCCTTGGAGGTGGCACCCTGAATTTGCACTTCTAGCCTACTGGACTGTTAGAGAAAATGTCTCTTTTTTAAAGCCATCCACTTGAGGTATTTCTGTTATAGCAGCGCTAGATGACTGAGACACCATCTCTGATTTCTTATATTACCAAGGGGTTTTTAAGCAGGGTGTTATTCAGTTTCCATGTAATTTTATTTTTTCCTTCTCTTCCTGTTGTTAATTTCTACTTTGATGGCATTATGGTCAGAGAAGATACTTTGTGTTATCTTATTGTTTTGGATTTTGTCGAGGGTTGCTTTGTGGCCTAAGGTGTGGTCTATTCTGGAGAACATTCCGCGTGCATTGGAAAAGAGTGTGTACTTTGCAGCTGTTGGGTGATGTGTTTTATATGTGTCTATATGAGGTCAAGTTGGCTGATTGGGCCCTTTAGCTCTTCTGTATCTTTGTTGAGTTTATTTCTAGATGTTCTGTCCTTTACCGAGAGTGGTGTGTTGAAGTCTCCTACTATTATTATGGAACTGTCAGTTTCTCTTTTCAGTACTGTTGGAGTTTTATTTTATGTGTTTTGGAGCCCTGTCATTGCATGCAAAGATGTTTATTATGGTTAAGTCTTCATGATGGATCGTCCCTTTAAGCATTATATAGTGCCCGTCTTTGTCTTTTATGGTAGATTTTGTCTTAAAGTGTATTTTATCTGAGATTAGTATTGTCACTCCTTTTTTTGGCAGTTATTTGCTTGATATATTTTTTCCATCTGTTGATTTTTAATAAATTTACATCTTTATTTCTAAGGTATGTCTCTCATAGACAGCATATTGATGGTTCCTGTTTTTTTTATCCATTCTGTCACTCTCTGTCTCTTTGTGGGTGCATTTAGGCCATTGACATTCAGAGTAATTATTGACAAGTATGAGTTTATTGCTGTCATTTTGTAGTGCCTTTTTCTTTGTGGTGCTGACATTTTCTTTGTTCCTGTTACTCTCCTGTGCTGAATTTCTTTTATTTGTGGATTTACTTTTCATTTATTTATTTATTTTTTTTTGAGACTTTATGTTTTTCTTCTTTATTTTGATGAGTAGGTTTGTTAACTTTCTTTTGAAATTTACCCTTATGTTCCTAGATTTGAACCAGTCTATTATTACTTGGTATTGCCTTGCCTTCTTCTCCATTAGAAAGTTCTATACCTACACCATTTATTCCCTCTTTTATTGTTCTGACCTTGTTGTCATTTATAGATTAAGCTCTCTGGTTCTCTGTTGCAATTCTTTTACTTATGGATAGTCCCTGAGAGTTCATTTCCCAGGCTGGTATCTGGCTGGCACAATCTTGCATCGTAGATCCAGGCTGAGGTCTGATGTTGCTAGATCTCAGACCAAAAGACTCACTTCAATAATTCTTGTAAATTCAGTTTGGTTTTTATATATTCCCTTAATTTCTGTTTAACTGGAAATGTCTTAATTTACCATCATATCTGAATGATAGTTTTGAAGGATATATTGTTCTTGTTTGGCAATTCTTTTCTTTCAAGGTTTTATATATGTCTTCCTGTTGCCTTCTGGCTTGCATGGTTTCTGCCGAATAATCACAGTTTAGTCTTATTTTTTCTCCTCTGTATGTGACTTTTTTTCTCGAGCTGCTCACAGGATTTTTTCTGTGTCTTTGGTTTTAGCAAGTGTGATTCTGATATGCTTTGGTGATTTTCTTTTGGGGTCTATCCTACATGGGGTTCATTGAGCCTCTTGGATTGTCAGCTTTTCATCTTTCATATTAGGGAAGTTTTGGGTCAACATTTCTTCAATGATCTCTCTGTGTTTCCCATTTTCTCCCCCTGTTCTGGAACTCTGGTCACTCGCAAATTTTTGCTTTTGATTGTATCCCACTGAACTCTCAGGGTTTCTTTATTTTTCTTTATTCTTTTTTCAGATTTTTCCTCAAACAGAGTTGTATTCAAGTGTTTGTCTTCAATTTTGCTGATCCCGTTTTCCAGCATTTCAGACCTGTTCCTCAGTCCTTCTATGTCACTGTTCCTAAATCTTGTTGTTTATATTTCAGATTTCTAACTGTTGTTTTTGTATAACTTTTAGTTGTGAATGTATTTGGCAGTTTGTTCCTGTATTATTTTCCTGAATTCTTCCATTTTTTGTCTGTATTTTCCATGAATTTGACTGCCTTTTCCATGAATTTGTCTATTTTTTTTCCTTATTTTTGTTTGCTTTTTGCTTCAACTCTTGGATAGCTCTGAATATTAGAGATTTGAATTCCCTATCAGGTAGCTCTAGTGCCTTTTCTTCTACTGGAAAGTCATCTGGTGTTTTATTTTGGAAGCCTAGTGGGACCATCGTGTCTTTTTGTTTGTTTGTTTTGATATCCTCTGCTGTCTTCAGGACATTCAATAGTTTTTTTTTTCATTTATTGATTACAGATCTGTTTGTTTCATCCTGCTTTTTTGCTTTATTTGGTTATGTCTGAGCAGGCAGGCTGTACATTCTTGGTTGTTCACTCGTCTATGGTCACAATATTTTCACTTCCCTGTCCATTGGACAGGGCCAGTAGCTCAGCTATGGTGCAGCAGGGCAGGTCCAGCTGAAGGGGAAGGTCTGGGCTGGGTTGTTTGTGGCACCTACTAGAGCTGACAGGGCAGGCCCAGCATCAGTGTAGGGCAGGTTATGGTAGGCCATTCCTGTGCTACTCAGGGATGTGATGTTCAGCTCATGGTGCAGGTAGGCAGGAAGGAGGAAGGAGGTTGTGATGTGTGGAGCTAATATGTGCATAGGGAAAGAGACGACAGAGGAGAGGGAAACAGGAGCCAAAAACCAACAATAACAAAAAAAGAGTGCTAATGGAGCTTGCCATTGGAGTGGAGAGATGAGAAACCAAGAAATGGAGAAAAACATAAAGGAAAAAGAAAAAAAACTATATAAAATTTGGAAAAAAAAAAAGAAGGAAAGTGAAGAGCCCGCAGGGGCCCACCCATGTGGGTGCAAAGACCGAGGAAGTGGCTAACAGGCTGAGCAGTATAGACTGGCTGGGGGGGGGGTATAGATGTCACACAGCAACAGGTATTCAGGAGACAGGAAAAGAAGGTAAGTATAGAGAGATGAGAACTGAGAAATAAAGACAGACAGAAAGGAAAAAAGAGAAGAAAGAAAGAAAAAACAAATGCCCCCAGGAGCTCTACAGATGTGGCTGTGCAGATTGGAGGAGTGGCTCCTAAGCCATGCAGTGCAGCCAGTTAGAATGGGCTTCCAAGCTGCAAAAAGAAAAAGAAAACAGTCAAAGAAACAAAACAAAACATAAAGCCCTGGGGATCCCACCAGAGTAGTGTCTTGGGCTGGGGGAGTGGTTCCTGAGTCAAGTGGTGCTTCACAGCCTTTCAAGAGGAAGCAAAGATGCACATCGAGCCATGCGTTCTAGAGAAAGGAGGGGGAGGTGGTGGGAGACATGGGAGAAACCAAAAGAAATGGAAAAAAAGCAACCCAAGCAACAGACACATGGCACTCAGGGAGCCGGCCAGTGTGGGGGAGGTAAATCCAAGTGTTCTGGGGCCGAAACAGTTGCCTTCGGGCCAAGAGACTGTGGCTGGAGGGAAGCAGAGGCAGCTGGGTTGGGGGGGGAGAAGTGTGGGAGTTAGGGAAATGTATATCCCTGGTTACCGGGTGCTCTGTCTCCCACTGGGAACTTCGTGAAGCTGCTTTCCCATGCTCCGTGTCTGCTGACCTCTGACAGGAGTCCAAGATGGCAAATCCATGCTGTGTTAGCTGATAGGGGACCTCTGCACGTATCTCTCCTCACTCTCTGTTCTCTGTCAGTTTCTTATTCCATTCAGTGCTTGGCTGAACTCTTTACCTCTTCATTTGACACTTCAGGTTCCAGGGCTGACGATTGTATCTGTTTTGCTTAGTTTTTCAGATCTTTTCTGTGGAAGGACCGTGTGGTCCTTCTGTCTATGGTGCCATGTTGGCCAGAAGTCTAAATTTTGTTTTCTTATATGAAACTGAAAGTACAAAGACAAATTAACTTGGATGAAAACCAAATTATGCCACCTAAAGACACTGTATATATCTAAGAGTTCCTGACATAGAATAGGTGGTCCATAAATATTTATGAAATAAGTGAATAAATATCAACATTTTAGGTTTAGAAAGTGTTTTTTATCTGCCTGTATAGTCATTCATTCATTCACTCCACAAAAAAAATTTGAGCCTTTAATAAGTACCAAGCACTGTTCCAGATGGTGAGGATTTAGAAGTTCACAATAACACACAATTCCTGCCCTCATGAAGCTCAAATTTTTGTAGGGTAGATAAAAAATAAATGGATATATAATGTCTGTCTGCTAGTGATAAGTTCTGTGAACCAAATAAAGCAAGGTTAGGGGATTGAAAGGGACAATGTGGTATTTTACATAGGATAGAGAAAGTCTTTCTGATAAAGTAATATTTGAGTAATATTTGACCGGAAAAACTGATGAGTGAGATATGCAGATATCTGGGGTCAGAGAATTCTAGATAGATGGAAGAGTAAATGCAAAGGCCTTGAGAGAAAAAACTACAAGAAGACTGGTATGCTAGAGTGAGGTGAAGAGTGGTAGCAGGCAATTTCACAAAAGTAGTGAAGGTTCAGTTTGTTAGAATGTGTTAGATCACAGGAAGGACTGAGTTTTATTCTGAGCAATATGGAAAGCCTTTGGATGGCTTGGAGCAGAGAAGTGACATGATTCAATTTATACTTTTAAAAGATTACTATGGCTGTGCATACATATATTTAAAATACAATGTTGTTTAGTGGTTAAGTATGCAGAAACAGTTCAAATCCCTGCTCTGCCATTACTAAAAAAAAAAACAAAACTAGCTGTGTGATTTTGGGGAAGTCACTTAAACTTTGTGTCTCAAGTTTCTGTATCTGCAGATGATAGTAGTTATTTCAAAGCTCACTATAAGGAGTTAATATAAATAAAACATTTGAAACAATACAAGTGCAAACCTTGGTCTGGTTTGTCTAATTAACCGCATATTGTGAACACCTTTCCGTATCAGTGGGTATTCCTGTAACAGCTAATGGCCTTTTAATACTTCATTGTATTTATACATCATAATTCATTTAAACAATGGTTTATTCCTGGACATTTGGGAGTTTTCAAATTTTGGAATGCACTTACAGTGCAGAAAATACATTCTTTTGCTCACTAACTACAATCTAGTCACACTTGCCTCCTCTCTGCTCCTTAAACAAGCTATGCTTTTTCCTGCCTTGCTTAAGGTGACCATATAATATATTGTCCAAACCACAACACTAATGACAGTGAGTACTGTTAGGGAGTACTATTAGTAAATATATTAGAACAACAGATGAAGCAGGCTTTAAATTGCATGCACCGTTTAATTTTTGACAAATGTACAAAATAAATTCTTTGGTAAAAAGATTTTTTTTTTTCAACAAATGCAAAAACATGAACCTTTATCTAAACTGCACATCTAATACAAAAATTAACTCAAAACAGATATAGATCTAAATGTAACACATAAAATTAAAAAAAAGAAAATTAGAATAAAAAAGTTTAAAAAAATAATCTTAAAATATTCATGACAGTAAAATCATGATCCCTAAAAGAAAATATTGATAAAGTGAACTTTGCCAATTTTTTTTTAATTTGCTCTCAAAAGATAAAGCACAGACTTACATGAAAATAATTGCAAATTATATATCCAGGAAAAGACTTCTATCCAGAATATATAAAGAACTCTAAAAATTCAACAATGAGAAAATAATCCAATTAAAAATGGATGAAGTAGTTAGGCACTTCATCAAAGAGGAAAAAAGAATGGAAAATAAGCACAAGAAATGATGTTCAACATCATTACCAAAAAACCAAACCAAACCTGTTGCCGTTGAGTCGATTCCAACTCATAGTGACCGTGCAGGACAGAGTAGAACTGCTCTACAGAGTTTCCAAGGAGAGGCTGGTAGATTCAAACTGCTGACCTTTTGATTAGAAGCCATAGCACTTAACCACTACACCACCAGGGTTTCCTCAACATCATTAGTCGTTAATTAAAACCATGACTAGATATCTCTACCAGTTACCGGTTGCTGTTGACTTGATTCTGACTCACCGAGACCCCATGTGTGTTAGAGTAGAACTTTGCTTCATAGGGTTTTCAGTGGCTGCTTTTTTTGGAAGGGGATCATCAAGCCTTTCTTCAGAGGCACCTCTGGGTGGACTTGAACCTCCAAACTTTTGGTTAGCAGTCAAGCACTTTAACCATTTGTACTACCCAGGGACTCTGAGAGACCTTTTCACACCTATTAAAATGGCTTAAAAAAAATTACTGGCAATACCAAGTGCTGCTCAAAACATAGGGTAACTGGAATTCTCATTCAGTGTCGTGGGAATGCAAAATGGTAAAGCTCTTCTGAAAAAATGGTTTGGCAGTTTCTTATAAAGTTAAACATACATATAATATGACCCAGCAATCCTTTTCCTGGATATTTACCCTAGAGAGAAATTATGCTCACACAAATCCTTGACATTAATTATTATAGTATCTCTACTTATGTTGGAAAAAAAGAAAAAAAAAAAACTGGAAATGCCCTTCAGCAGATGAATGGTTGTACATCTATATAATGGAATATTACTTAGCAATACAGGCAATAACTTGGTTGGACCTCAAAGCCTTTATGCTGAGTGAAAGAAACCATTATAAAAAGGTTACATACTGTATGAATCCAATTATATGGCATTGTTAAAAAGCAAAACTACAATGATGGAAACAGATCAGTGGTAAACAGGATTTAGGGTAGAGGGGATAGTGTGACTTTGATAGCACAAGGGAGTTTCACTGGGATAAAGAAACTTCTGTATTCTGTGCTGTTGTATTTATTAATCTATACTTGTGTCAAGATTCATAAAATTGTACAACAAAATAGTCAACTTTACTGTATGATAATGTAAAAAATAAAAGAAAAAAGAAAGCAAACCTCCATTTTTATTTAAAATAAAAGCAGTATAGAATATGTTAGCGTATTTTTTCTGGGCAGACTCTTTGTTAGTCTTACCATAACATAGAAATTTGAACAGTACAATGATAGATGTTCTGACCCTAATTTTACATAATTTAGATCTAGATATAGACGTGTCAATCCATACAGTTATATGTTGATAATGCAGTCTTATTGGAGAACAGGTTGTCTGGATGAATTATTTTTTTCATTTAAATTTAATATGTTTGTTCATTTACATTAAGGACTTTCTTTTTACAGATATTGTTCTAAAGTGGCTCACAGTATAGAACAAAAAATAAAAAGTTACACAATATAGAGTTATTTGATAGGGTTATGGAAGCCAGAGCAGAAACATTGTAGACTAGGGGAGCAGATAAGTTAGAGAATACATTCTAGAGAAGGGGGTGCTGAAGTTGAAAACTGAAGGATGAGTGGGAGATAAAAAGGCAGAAAAAAAAGCATAGAAGAGGAATTTAAAACAAGGAAAGAAGCATGCATAAAGATTAGTTGGTGAAAGAGTGTGGGGAGTTAGGGAGAAATCAATTAATTCAGATTAGTTGGAGCAGAGATTGTTGGTGATTGATTGGGGCTGGGAGGACAGGAGGCCAAGTGGCAAGATGAGGAGATAAGCAGAAAGCTGATCATGAAGAGATTTTCATCCCATGTTCTGAAGTTTTTGCTTTATCCTAAGGCTGCAGAGAACAACTACAGGTTTTCAAAGTTGAGAGTGACATAATATGATTTGCATTTTTAAAATATCTTACTTAGTTCCCTATGCTATGAACTCCCCTAGGAGTTGTCTTATATCATATTTTTAATTATTTAATTGTCAGTCTCCCCTGATAAGCTCCGTGAGGGCAGGGTTGTTATCTCTTTGGTTTACCGCTTTAGCCCCAGTGCCTACAAAAATGCCTAGCTAGTATATGCCTAATAATTACCTTTTAAATAAAATAAATGAATGGATCATTCAATTGTTTAATAATAATTTGAAGAATAATAAATGAAATGGAGAAAGAGACAAGAAGAAGGCAAGTTGGGAGGATCTTGCACCAGTTCAGGTGAATTATGGTGAGGACATGAATGTAAAAAAAAAAAAATTTTTTTTTTTTTTTTTTTGGATGGAGAGGAGATAGTTTGAAGATATGTTTAGTAGATAAGGGCTTGTGGTTTGATTCTGTCAGTCTATTCTGGTACTGTATTTAGTTAGTGTGTAGGTTGAACTGTATTGACAAGGAGATAAAAAATGTATGGTGGCTCAAATAAGACAGGAATGTATTCTTCTCTCCTAACATTCTAAAGATGGGCAAGTGGTCTAGGCTATGTATTTCTGTTCCAGAAGGTCATCCAAGCACACAAGTTCCTTTCTTTTTGTTCCCTCTCTATTTCCTATGGTAAACCCATTGCCGTAGAGTCGATTCTGGCTCATAGTGACTCTATAGGATAGAGTAAACTGCCCCATAGGGTTTCCAAGGAGTGGCTGGTGGATTCGAACTGCTGACCTTTAGGTTTGCAGCCGTAGCTCTTAAACACTATGCCACCAGGGCTCCTTCCCTATGGTAGTAGCTCTCAATATGTGGCTTCTGGGCCAATATGCACATTGAAATTTGAGAAACACATTCTACGATGTTGTCCTTATCTGCGTCCTTAAAACTGGATGTCCTTTATATCTGCATTGCATCCCAATGAAATAGACATTAGAGGAAATGGAGGACAAGTAACTTCTTTTTAAGGACACATCCAGGAAAATTCCAAACCACTTCTGCTTGTATCTCTTCCAGAAGAACTTATTCGCATATCACCACCTAGGCCAAAAGAGGCTGGGAAATTGTCCAACTTACCAATTATGTGTCTAGATAAAGGTTGTGGGGTATAACTGAAAGGAAAATGAGAATTTGTATTTTAATAGCTTTAATGAATATAACTCACATACCATAAAATTCATCCATTTAAAGTGTGCAATAAGGTGTTTTCAGTATATTCACAGAGTTCTGCAGCCATCATCACAATATAGTTTTAGAATATTTTTATCAACTCAAATAGAAACCTTGTACTATTAGCCATCACTCCATATTCTCCCCTTCCCAAGCCTCTGACATCTATTTATCTACTTTATGTCTCTATGGAGTTACCTATACTGAACGTTTCATATAAAAATAAACCATACGCTACATGGTCTCTTTTGTCTGGCTTTTGTCACTTAGCATAATGTTTTCAAGGTTCATGCATGTTGTAACATGTGTCAGTACTTCATTTCTTTTCATTGCTGAATGGTGTTCCATTGTATGGCTGCTCTTTCACATCTAGCCATCTATTTTTCTACAAGACCATTGCAAAGCATAGCACATATTTGCTGTATTCCTGTTTATAGTTATTGTACACAAGTTTTTGCAAAAACAAAAAGATAAGAAGATAGAAGAGGGTAGAGGTGTCAGAGAAAAGGGGTTTGTGATGTGCAAAGCAATAGGATAATCATCTCTCCTTTAAGGGCCTTTCTGTGAAAGGGGAAATTATTAAAAGAAAGCTGAAGTTTTCTGTGAACTTATTTTCTAAAATGCTTCTATTTGTGCCAGTGGTGGTTGTGGTGATGCGCAAGGAATGGAAGAGATTTCAAAATAATACCTTCTTTGAAGGGAATCTTATAATATTTTTAAAGTATGAAAATAGTCATTATAAATTATACTCATTATCATTCCAAAATAGTTAAAGTATATAGATAAACCTAAAAGTCTAGGGTTTGAACATTTTAAACATACATGGATATATTTAAATATAAAATTATACATGCATTTGAAGTAAATGCTCTTTCAAATGAGTCAGAGTTTTCATTTGAAAACAACTTTGTTTCACTCTTGGGTCATCAATAGATGAAAACAGAGATGTAGGGACGTATTTGTTTGACTTACTTTCTCTGGAACTGTCATCCAGAGGAATACAGACTGATTTTATTAAATCCTTACTTTTAAAGTAAGAAAGTGCATCCCCGTTGGATAGTACAAACCATGTGGTACAGCAAGCTATAAGAAGAGGTACCTCTTCCTCATACTTCAGAGACCTGTGGGATTAGTTTTTGCAGACTTTTGCCATCTTTTGTGCTTCAACTTCTTGGGCCTGATAATATTCATAGGGTAAAAAATTATTTCTCTAAATTTAATTTATTTTGTTGTTGTTGTTGGGAATATACACAGCATAACATACATCAATTCAACAGTTCCTATGTGTACAATTTAGTGACATAGATTACATTCTTCAAGTTGCGCAACCATTCTCACCGTCCTTTTCTGAGTTGTTCCTTCCTCATTAACATAACCTCACTGCCCCTAAGATTCTTATCTAACCTTTTGAGCTGCTGTTGTCAATTTGCTCCCATATAGATAGCTCTTAAAAGAGCATAAAGCTCAAGGCAGGCCTCTTTACTAGTTAAGCTAAACTATTGTTAATTGCAGCACTGTTCACAACAGCCAAATGGTGGGAACAACCTAAATGCCCAACAACAGATGAATGGATAAACAAAATGTGGTAAATATATACAAGGGAATACTACTTCAGCCAGTAGGAGAAATGAAGTCTTGATACATGCTGCAGTATGGGTGGAGCTTGAAAACTTTATGCTGAATGAAATAAGTCAATCACGAAAGGACAAATATTGTATGATTTATTTATATAAAAAGACAGGAAAAGGCAAAAGCACAGAGACCAAAGTTTATTAGTGGTTACCAGGGGCCAGGGGAGGGGGGAATGGGGGTAAATGGTGATGGAAAAATCACATTGAGTAAGCATAGGGTTGCATAGCCGATTATTGTAATTGATGTCAATAAGCTGTACACCTGTAAAAAGGTGAACTGGCAAAAGTTGCGTGATAGATAACATTTACTTCAAAAAAAAAAAAGAGTAGCTTCTGAGGCTGCTTATATACAACCAAACACCTCAGGGGATTTGGTTCCTTGGTTTAGAGATTTAGGGTCATAGTTTCATGGGACATCCCAGCTAATTGGTCTAATAACATGTTCAGTGTTTCTGTTCTACATCCTAGTTAATTGTGTAGTGCCTGGGGTCTTAAAAGCTTACAAGCACCATCCAAGACACAAAAATTGGTCTCTATTCACCTGGAGTGACAGAGGAAGAAGGAGAGTCAGAAATTAGAGGAGGGTATGGAATGTGTGGCTAATTGCCTCCGTGAACAACTGCCTCCTTTGCCATGAGACCAGAAGAACTGGATGGTGCCCAGCTACCATTACTGAACATTTTTATCAAAGATTCCATAGAAGAAACGTGATCAAAAGGGGGAATATATAGAACTGGATTTAAATTTCTCATGAACTCTAGATTTTCTGGGTCCATGGAGGGTGGATGAACCCCTGAAACTATTGCTCTGAGATAATCTTTCAATCTTAAACAAAAAATTTCCCCTGAAATCAGTTGTGTTTTCAGTAGGAATGCTGACTTCTCCAAGCAATTGCTTTAGCTGAGACTTCTGATGATGCCATGGTCCCCAAGATTATGCATTTTATTGCTATGGTTATTTAGCATTTAAGTGTTTTTACTGTTTTTGTTGTTTTTAGGTGCATGGAGTCTGCTCTGACTCATAGCAATTCCATGTACAACAAAAAGAAATGCTTCCCGGTTCTGCGTCATCCTCACAATTGTTTCTATGCTTGAGCCCATTGCAGTTGCTGTGTCAATCCATCTCCTTGAGGATCTTCCACTTTTTTGCTCTCTACTTTACCAAGAATGATGTTATTCTCTAGGGACTGGTCCCTCTTGATAGTATGTCCAAAGCACTTGAGATGAAGTCTCACCATCCTCGTTTCTAAGAAGCATTCTGGCTCTACTTCTTCCAAGACAGATTTGTTCATTCTGCTGGCAGTATTCTTCACTAACACCATAATTTAAATGCATCAATTCTTCTTCATTCTTCCTTATTCATTGTCTAGCTTTTGCATGCATATGAGATGATCTGAAATACCATGGCCTGGATCAAGTGCACTTTAGTCCTCAAGATAACATCTTTGCTTTTTAACATTTCAAAGAGGTCTTATGCAGCGGATTTGCCCAACTCAATATGTCCTTTGATTTCTTGACTGCTGCTTCCATGGGTGTTGATTGTGGATTCAAGTAAAATGAAATCCTTGACAACTTCAACCTTTTCTTCGTTTATCATGATGTTGCTTATTGGTCCAGTTGTGAGAATTTTATTTTCTTTATGTTGAGGTGTAATCCATACTGAAAGCTGCAGACTTTGATCTTCATCAGTAAACACTTACTTGAAGCACTTACTTTTACTGTATACGTCCCCCTCCCTTTTTTTTAAGTGCCTTTAGGGCCTACAGTCTTTTCATAAAAAGAAAAAAAACAGTATGGTGATTCTTGAGGTATGACGCATCATTATATTTTAAGAAAGTCTTGAGTGGTACACTACAATGAAAGATTTCATTGAAATTATAAGCAGCTTGAAAAATAGCCATTTTGGAAGAATTCACGCCGGGTGTTGACTGGGTAGAAGCACGATAAAGGCAGAAAAATAAAAGAAGAAGGAAGCAAATAAATTTTTGGTTGCACAGTGGTTAAGAGCTACGGTTGCTAACCAGAATGTTGGCAGTTCGAATCCACCAGCCACTCCTTGGAAACCCTATGGGGCAGTTCTACTGTGTCCTATAAGGTGGCTATCAGTGAGAACCGACTTGATGGGAACGGGTTTGGTTTTAAATGTAATCAGGGGAAGACAGAGAAAAGTGAAGTGCTTAGAATTTAGGAAAATAAACTTGAAATGTATGAAACATGCAAGTAGGGTGAAGGAGCCCTGATAGTGCAGTGTTTAAGTGCTTCACTGCTAATGGAAATGTCAGTGGTTCAAACTCACCAGCTGCATGGTGGAGGAAAGATGTGACAATCTGCTTCTGTAAAGATCACAGCCATGGAAACCCTATAGTGCAGTTCTACTCTGTCTTATAGGGTAACTAGGACTCCGAATCCACCTGATGGCAACGGTTAACGTTTCAAAGAAGAAAATGATGAGGTCTGAGGTTTACAAAAGAAGAAATGCAAGAACCAGAAGAATAATGAGTTACAATAAATGAAATAGGTGACTAAAGTCTGCCAATAAACTAAGCCCAACAATGTAAAGATCTGCAGGCTTCAAGGATTCAGATCTAAAGTAGATAGCTAGCTCCCAACCACAGCAATTACAAAATGTTAACCTCCACTTACTAGCCACAAAAAGACACCAGACTTATAGCCACCTTAATATAACCTTGGCAATATATCATTTAGAGATACATACCAAAGTGTTTACTAATGAAATTATACGCTGTATGAGGCAGGGGTGAAGAGGAGAGGGAAAGTATATACAAGAAGACTGGTCATGAGTTGATAATTTTTGAAGTTGAGTTATAGGTATATGTGTTTTATTATACTATTCTCTTTACTTTTGTATATGTTTAAAAATTCTCCATAATTAACCCATCTCCCCACAAAAGAAAGAAATTATGCTGTTTCTTACTATGTGTCTTTGGTCAAACAATCATCTCTGCCTGGAATTCTTAGTATCAAACCCTCATCCCAAAACTTAAACTCATTAAATACGAGTCATGGTTTAAGGCTCAGAACTACATATTCAAGAATATGTACACTATTTGCAAAATACAGTCTTTCTTGAAAAGTCCTCTGAATTTTTTTTTCAAAACTGTGCTGTTCTACTCAGAGTCAATTTTCCCTTATTTGTAAATGTCTGTCTTTGTTGCTGTTATCGGTTGTCATCAAATCAATTCTGACTCATGGCATCCCCAAGTATGCTGAGTAGAACGTCACTCACTAGGATTTTCAAGGCTATGACCAGATGATCAGGCCTTACTTCCATAGAATCTCTGGGTGGTTTTGAACCAACAACCTTTTGGTTAGTAGTCCAGTGCTTAAGCCATTTGCACCATCCAGGACTCCCTATTTAATATTGAGTAGAGAGAGCCCAAGGAGAATTTTCAGGAGAAAAAAAATCAAATTGAGAAAATCATGACATGTAAAAAAAGGCATACTATAAAAAAAAAAACAAGCCCATTGCAGCTGAGTCAATTCCAACTCATAAACCCTATATAATACAAGACAATTCATGGCCTTAATCTTATTGTTCTTCATCAGGTGCCAGGAGGAAAAAAAATTCAGATTCACTAAATGAAGATGAAGTGAGTTTTCTTATGAGATTGACTGAGCACAAAGAGGGGTTCTGTACTGACAGTAGAAAATAGCAATACAAAAAAGATTGGAACTAACATTTAAGAGAAGTAAAATCCTATTTTTACCATACCCCAGATTATTTGGAGAAAGCCAAAGTCAAGAATGGGGCTGCACTTTGAAGAGTGGCATCTGGGGTCTTAAACACTAGCAAGCAGCCATCTAAGATGCATCAATTGGTCTCAATCCACCTGGATCAAAGGAGAATGAAGAACACCAAGGACACAAGGCGATTACTAGCCCGAGACAGAAGGGGCCACATGAACCAGAGACTACATCATCCTGAGACCAGAAGAACTAGATGGTGCCTGGCTACAACTAATGAGTGCCCTGACAGGGAACACAACAGAGAACCCCTGAGGGAACAGGAGAGCAGTGGGATGTAGACCCCGTTTTCTCATAAGACCAGACTGAATGGTCTGAAGGACCATTAAGACTGGAAGGACCCTGGTGGTCATAGCCCCCAGACCTTCTGTTGGCCCAGGACAGGAACCATTCCCAAAGCGAACTCTTCAGACATGGATTGGACTGGACGATGGGTTGGAGAGGGATGCTGGTGAGGAGTGAGCTTCATGGATCAGGTGGACACTTGAGACTATGTTGGCATCTCCTGCCTGGAGGGGAGATGAGAGGGTAGAGGGGGTTAGAAGCTGGCAAAATGGACAAGAAAAGAGAGAGTGGAGGGAGAGAGTGGGCTGTCTCATTAGGGGGAGAGTAATTGGGAGTGTGTATCAAGGTGTCTATGGGTTTTTGTGTGAGAGACTGACTTGATTTATAAACTTTCACTTAAAGCACAATAAAAATTATATAAAAAAAGAATGGGACTGCCTATTAAAACAAAATTTATTAAAGTAAAAATATACAAACTTCACACCCATTTACAACCCAGCTAAAAATCAAGATAATTTCTTTTGAATCACTGATATTTTTACTGCCCAATGAGCAAGTACATCTACCTTTCCCCACAACAAATTAATCAGCCATTGAGTAATCAAAGTGGCTCTGCTTTGAACACTAATGTAATAATAGTAGTTTAAAAAAAGTGAAATTATAAATTCTGGAAAAATGACAGCATAAGCAGACATAAGATTCCAACCCTCCTTACACAAACACCAAGAAAGGCAACTAGAAGCCTTTACTCAGCCCTGTGAAACCTCTGAAAAGATGGGCAAAGGACTGCAGCAAGGAGCTGCAAATAGAATCAAGATAAGGACAAGTGCCATGTGGTGGAAAAAGCACTCCTTCCCTTGTCCTCCACCCTTCACCACCCAGCATGGGAGATGGATGGCTGTAGTGGATCCAAATCTGCAACCTCGCCAATGCAGGGGTCTCCTGTGCTTGGGGAGAAGACCAGACTTCTGGCTTTGAAGTAAATAGAACAGATCCTGTTAGTTGACTATTTTTTGTGTATATTCTGACCAGTCTGGAGGAAGGCATGAAAGACTGAAACTTTGGTCTGGCTGGCATCAGAGCCCTCACATAGTGGGAGAGGGAACAATGAACAATTAACTGAAGAGCATACCCAACTGAGTGTGGAATAATCGGTGTGTGCTTTCTGATTGCTCTGGGAGACATTAAAGGACTGATATCTTGGTCTGGTCAGAATTGGAACCTTCAAAAAGTGTGAGAGGGAATGGTAACCAAAGACTGAAGTCTGTGTCCCACTGAGGGTGGGTGATTAGTGTGTGTTTTCTGATCCGTCTGAGAGCTACTAAAGGACTAAAGCCTCGGTCTAGCTTGAACTGGAGGAGGGAGAGGAAGCATTAAACAAAAATCTGAAGCTTTGCCTGCTTGTTTCATCCAGAAATTAGTGCTATCTGAAGCACTGTGTATTCAGGGGAACCAGGAACACCCACTTGGACTCAACTGTTTAAGCATCACTTTTCTAGGAGCTTAATTCTATCTTTTCTGTAAAGGAGGCCTATTTAGTGGACATAAGAAAACCACGATATCAAGCAAATATAAAATTTGTCAATTGTGAAATCCTGCTTTCTAGTTTTTTTTTTTAGTATTTTTTTGCTCTAGAATGTTATTAGATGGTTTGGCAGATGTTTGCCCAACTCTGTTGCAAGACTTGGAGTCTCTGGATGGTGCAAATAGTTAATGGCTCGACTATTTTTTTTTTATTAACTGAATGGTTAGTGGTTCAAACCTGCTTTGGAAAGTCACAGCCTTGAAAATACTATGGATAGTTTTACTCTGCACACATGGGGTCACAATGAGTTGGAATTGGCCCAACAGCAATTAGCAACAACAGCAAGGTTTAGAACATTGAGCTCTGATGACAGAATTGTTGCTGCTACTGCTGTTGCTGCTGCTTGTAGAGGGGGTGGGATGAGGAGAATTGTTAGAAGAAAAGAGAGAAGATAAAGGGAAGGGAGAGAGAGAAATGGAAGAACATAGGGGCATAGCAATGTTAAAGATAGATATGATCTTTGAAATTCAGGGCTGTATAAAATGTAGAAATAAAAAAAAGAAATACATACCTCAAATTCACCTAAATGTCACCATACCTCATTTTAAGAATGAAAGAGGTGATCAAACAATGTGAATTAGAGAAAGGATCAGTTGAGCTTTTTTAAAGTAGACAATTTGGTTTCTGTTTGCTTTTCTAATAGATTCCCATTCCTATGTTATCTATCAAGATATGTGTAGGCAAATATATTTTTGACAAAATATAGTGTTTGTTCTAGTGTTTTTATTTTCAAGATCTTTTAATGTAGCTTGTACACTGAGGATCCTTCAACCTAGAGTAACTTAACTAAAATATGTGCCAAAAGCCACCAGTTTGCTTAAAGCATCCAAGTTCTCATAACCAAACTTTATGTCTTGAAAGTGGGGCATGAAGGGATTTTACCATACAGCCATCACTAATTTTAATGAATTGCAAACAGTCCCAGCACAGAAAAATTCGCTGAACACGATGCCCTGTGGATTTGAAAAAATTGCATTGCTAATAAATGTGCCCAAATTTAATTTATTTAGAACTAGTCACCAGCATGAGATGACTCACAAGACAAATGTACATTTTTATTTCAGGCAGAACCCATGGTTCACTGCAGTTTCAAGAAAATTAGCAACATAGGGACAGACAGTTCTACATAAAAGGTTATGAAGACAGCATTTGTTGCAGCATATATGACACCAGAGGCTTGGCATTACAAAATACATCTTTAGTTCTGTTTTATGCAGATATATGCTTACTGAAGATGTAACGTAGGTGAAACTTTAAAACATGATGGACTGGCCTGACACAAACTCTCCTAACACTCAAAACCCATTGAAATGCTGAATAATATATAACAACAGCAACATTGTAATACCAAGCTGAGCTTGGAGAAAAAGAAAGGAAAATCCCTAGTGATTGAAAAACAAGAGGGGATTCAAAGCCATGAAATGAAGTACATGAGCAGATGCTCCAGCAGCTCAAGAATCAACAGAAGCAAAAGCAATAATGGCTGAGAGCTTGGGTTTTAACAACCACGAGGGGTCAGGATAAGTGGTCTTGGGCCCAAAGGAGAAGCAGATTTGGAACTGAGAACTGTGTGTAAAGATTGAAATATGGAATATCTGGACCTTCTGTGAAAGGGAGATCAGAAAAAAACTCTACTCACTGGATCAGGGAAGCAGTAAGAAATTTGTTTCTCTGGGTATAAATGGAGAAATAATTTTCTGTGAAAAACTGAAAATTCAGACTTGTGCCACATAGAGCTATAGGGTCAAATATTAAACTACTGTATGATATGGGAATCTTAAGCCATAAAATTAATATAAAATCTGGTTCTAGACCAGGCTAACCTCTAGAACCCTTGGCAAAAGCAAATGAAAAGCCACACTGTAAAGACTCCCACAAACCAGAGCACAGAAAATGGTCAAAGAGGGGGGGCCACTGCAGAAAAGCATATAATGAAATATTACTGTGGTCATCATTAGGAATTTTCAACATATATTTTTGTTTCTTCTTCCAGGAACATGACAGGATTTCAGTTCCTTAATACCTTGGATTAGATTGTGCCCGTATGACTTATTTTGATCAATTAAATGCAGTAAGAATTATGAATTTTAGGTAAAATATTTAAGAATCGATGTTCAATATGCCATGCTTTATTTTTTATTTCTGCCCATTTACTGTCTTCCAATAATGGACAACCTCTGAGCCTGGGTCCCAGAGTAATAACAACCAGAGAAGAGCCCCAATTCAACTGCAATGGACACATAAAGAGAGAAAGAAAGTAACCTTTGTTGTTTTAAGCCAATGAGACTGGGATTGTTCATCACTGCAATGTAACTGACTGAAATAGGAATTTTGGAGAGCATTTTAGAAAAGGCTAAAATATATGGCATTGGCTTAGTAGTTGGGCAGTAAAGCAGTTATTATCAGACTCTGGAAAGGTGATTAGTTCTTTTATGCAGTAGCAAAACATGTAAACCTGTTTCTCACAATAACATGTAAGATAAATATGTACCCGATCAAGTTGTGACCCTAGGGCAAGGGGTGGAAAAAAGAATGTTAGCATATGTTGGTTGGTGTTGGCTACATTTGTATATGTATTAGAAGAAAGAGATGAGCTCAGAAAACAATGGCCCTTTGGAAAGCTGGAATAAAAGGAATTAGAAAGAACACTAAAGGTATTTATAGGATTGGAAGGAAAAAATACTTCTCAAACCCAAAGGGTAAAAGATAAAATTGATAAACACTTTGCCCAACAAATGCTAGTTAAAAATTATCTTTGCAGTAAGGATCAAATCAACTATATGGCCTTCACTCCCATTGTTAAAAGTCCTCTGAAAGGATTATGTGTCACCCAGTGAATCCTTTATATTGGAAAATAATTCTAAGAATAATTACCATCAAAGTCTGATAGATCCTAGCTATCTTTAATTACATTAAGAAAGACAGTGATGGAGGTTAGAAAGCAAATATATATGTAGATATAGAGATAGAGACATATACAAATAATATGAGAAGTATGTTTAGAAAGGAATTGTGGAAGTGAATATTATCCCATGGAGCAGATAAGTATCAAATATGAAGCCAAGTTTTTCCTCCCTTCTTTATAGAGGGTATTACTTTAAAATACCTCCTTACAATTTACAGATGCAAAGTCAGTTGGGAAAACTGTTCAGTATCCCAGGAGTGAAAATGCCTCAAAGACCACTTCAGATGTGGCTAAGCAGCATAATGGAAAAGGAAAAACTCCCCCAGAGAGTAGAGCCAGGGGCAACTGAGAAAAATGGACAAGGGAACCACTTTCAAGGAAAAGTTTTGGGGCTTAATCAAAGAATGCTTCCCATTCACAGTGTAGAAGAGCCCTCACAACATATGTTCGTAAGATTTCAGAATTACTATGGATCACTGACAAATATTACCTTCTATTCTTCCCTCCTCTGAACATGTGTGGTATATAGCTATTCTATTCCTGTTCTAATATTATACACTGGGTGTGTAGTGAGCAGATAGGCTTGTCTTCATAGTTAAAATTAAAGCCTAACCTTGTGTAAAGCATCAAATCAAGGCTATGTTTGGCATATGCCTTTTTTAAAAAACTTCTGAATGAATGAAGTTTGTATGGAAAAGGAGCCAAAAAAAATGTTAGCTCTAGAAATCATTCTAATTGTGCAGAGTGACTCATAAAAGAAGGAATGAGAGTATGGCTCAATAATCAAATCCTGATAAACCCAAGTCACTCCCAATTATATTGTGAGACAGAGACACCATAGGCTTGGATGTGAGAAAGCTAAAGCATTTATATCAGTATAATGGAATTCAGGCCTAGAAAGATGTGTTAGTATGCAAAAGCAAGGACGAGCTTAAAAACATAGTAAACATTAGAAAAATTTATATGAGCATTGATTTTAAAAATAATTGGAAGTGAAAAAAATGAAACTAAATGGTAGACCATAAAACATGGAAATTGGTGGAGAATAATCAAAGTTAGAGAGTTTTAAGGATGATTGAGTTATTTACAGACTTTGTTAAATATACATGTTAAATTTTAAAGTTTATAACTAGGAGAATAGCAATAATAATAGTAAGCCCTAATACTTGAAATGGTTCACACATAGTCATTTAATTTCTACAACAACTCTATGATGTAGATAATATAATTACCTATATTTTATGTAAGAAAACTGACATACAGAGATATTAATTTTTCCAAGTTCTTATAACTGGGAAGTAATCAATCTTGTTTCAAGCCAATGTAGTCTGACTTCATAAATTATGCTCTTAGTCACTATTTTATACTGCCTCTCACAATGCTGTACTTTCACATCAATGAATTTCAAAAAACAAATAAAAATTATTCCACCTAAAAGAAGAATACAGTAAAATGCAAATAAGAAGCCTTATAAATAGAAAAACCAAATAATGAAGAGAAATGTGTCCAAATATATTAATAATGACAGTGAATATGATAAAATTAAACTCATGTATTAAAGATAAAGTGGATAAAGAATGAAAACATATTTATAAACTGTAAAGAAGTAAAAGAGCTACTGTAAAAAACTACTGGATACAATGATAATAGAATGAAGAAGGAAATATGAATTAAACAGGCAATGAAAGAGACAAATACTAACTCAACAAAGATGCAGAAGAGCTAAAGGGCACAATCAGCCAACTTGACCTCATAGACATATAGAACACTCCACCCAACACCTTCGGAGTACACATTCTTTCCCAACACACATGGAATGTTCTCCAGAATAGACTACATCTTAGGCCACAGAGCAACCCTTAACAAAATTCAAAACACTGAAATAATACAAAGTATTTTCTCTGACCACAGCATCATCAAGGTAGAAATTAACAACAGAAAGAGCAAGGGAAAAAAAATCAATTACATGGAAACTGAATAACACCCTGCTTAAAAACCACTGGGTAATAGAACAAATCAGAGATGGAATCAAAACATTCCTACATCAAAGGAGAATAAAAACACATCATACCAAAACCTTTGGGACACAGCAAAGGCAGTGCTCAGAGGTCAATTTGTAGCAAGAGATGCACACGTCAAAAAAAAGAACGGGACCAAATCAAAACATTAGCTACACAACTTGAACAAATAGAAAGAGAACAGCAAAAAATCCCACACCACCAGAAGAAAGGAAATAATAAAGATCAGAGCAGAAATAAATGAAATAGAGAATACAAAAACAACAGAAAGAATCAGCAAAACCAAAAGTTGGTACTTTGAAAGGGTCAACAAAATCAACAAACCACTGGCAAGATTGACAAAAGAAAAACAGGAGAGACATAAATAATCCAAATAAGAGACAGACATTACAACAGACCCAAATGAAATAAAAAGGATCATAACAGAGTATTATGAAAAACTATACTCCAACAAATTTGAAAACCTAGAGGAAATGGACAAATTTCTACAAATACAGTACCTACCCATACTAACACAAAATGATGTTGAAAATCTGAACAGTCTCATTACAAGAGAATCGATTGAAAGGTTAAAAAAAAAAAAAAAACTCCCAACGAAACAAAACCCCACCCCAGAAGGCTTCACTGGAGAATTCTAACAAATATTAAGAGAAGAGTTTACGCCAGTACTACTCAAGTTACTTCAGAACACAGAGAAGGAAGCAACACTCGCAAATTCATTCTATGAACTCAGTATAACCCTGATACCAAAACCAGGCAAAGACACCACAAAAAAGAAACTTACAGACCAATATCGCTCATGAATGTAGATGCAAAAATTCTCAACAAAATTCTAGCCAATATTATTCAGCATCATATCAAAAAAAATAATATAGTAGGATCATCCAACCAAGTAGGATTCATATCAGGTATGCAAGGATGGTTCAACATCAGAAAATCAAACAACGTAATCCACCAAATAAATAAAAAGAAAGAAAAGAATCACGTGATCATCTCAATCAACGCAAAAAAGACATTCGACAAAGTCCAACACCCATTCCTGATAAAAAATTCTCAATAAAAGAGGTATAGAAGAGAAATTTCTCAACAAAAGAAAGCGCATATATGCAAAACCAATGACCAACATCATTCCTAATGAAGAGAGGCTGAAAATATTCCCCTTGAGAACAGGAACAAGACAAGGATGCTCTTTATCACCATTCCTATTTAACATTGTGCTGGAAGTCCTAGCTAGAGCAATTAGGCAAGAAAAAGAAATAAAGGGCATCCAAATTGGTAATGAAGAAGTTAAACTGTCCCTATATTAGGACGATATGATACTTTACATAGAAAACCCAAAAGACTCCACCAGAAAACTACTGGAAATAGTAGATTCAGCAGAATAGCAGGATACAAGATAAACATACAAAAATCAGTTGGAGTGCGGAGCCAAGATGGCGGACTAGGCAGACGCTACCTCGGATCCCTCTTACAACAAAGACACGGAAAAACAAGTGAATCGATCACATACATAACAATCTACGAACCCTGAACAACACACACAGATTTAGAGACGGAGAACGAACTAATACGGGGAAGCAGCGATTGTTTCCAGAGCCTGGAGCCAGCGTACCAGTCAGGTACGGCACAAGCACAGAGACCTGCTCCACCCCCTGAACTAACCCCGGGAGGGGGACCTGCCGGTTCCACGGGCGGCGTGGGACGCAGCCAGTAGGAGAAGTCCCGGGGAGGCAGTGACTGATCTTGGAGCAGAAAGAGCAGCACCCGAGCCGGGGAACCGTCCCGCAGGGATTTGGACTGGACGCAGGTACGCCATAAACACGGAGAGTTGCTCCACCCCCCTGAACTAACCCCGGGAAGGGGACCAGCCGGGTCGCGCAGGCAGCGTGGGATGCAGCCGGTAGGAGAAGTCCCCAGGAGGCAGCGACTGGTATTGGAGCGGGGAGAACAGCGTCCCAGCCGGGACACTCGGTCACGGCACAAGCACGGGGAGCTACTCCACCCATCTGAACTAACCCCGGGAGGAGGCCCAACTGGTTTTAGAAGGCGGCACGGCCACGTGGCTGGAGGGACGAGAAGTCCCCGGGAGGCAGCGACTGATTTTGGAGTCGAGAGTGCACTGTCCCAGTAGGGGAGCCTTGATGCTGGGCGTGGGGCTGGAAGCGGAGGATCTGACCGTGACTCCAGCGGGCCAGACCCCCCGGGGGCAATCTCCACACAGCCAACACACATAGGCGACGCGCCCGCAGGAATCTCAGATATAATAGTCATTCCAAGCAAGACAAGCAACTCTGGCTATATTCTGAGGTGCTACTCTCCTATCTCTCTGTTCCCTCCCCCACCCTCCCCAGGCGGCTTCATTAACATCTGAATAGCCTGAGCCAGAGGGAGAACTCTGATAGGGATCTGACTGCAGTTTTTTTTTAGCGGATTTTCTGGAAAAACTAGTTTCCCAGTGATGGCTCGGAGACAACAATCCATATCAAACCACTTAAAGAAGCAGACCGTGACAGCTTCTCCAACCCCCCAAACAAAAGAATCAAAATCTTTCCCAAATGAAGATACAATCTTGGAATTATCAGATACAGAATATAAAAAACTAATTTACAGAATGCTTAATGATATCACAAATGAAATTAGGATATCTGCAGAAAAAGCCAAGGAACACACTGATAAAACTGTTGAAGAACTCAAAAAGATTATTCAAGAACATACTGGAAAAATTAATAAGTTGCAAGAATCCATAGAGAGACAACATGTAGAAATCCAAAAGATTAACAATAAAATAACAGAATTAGACAACACACTAGGAAGTCAGAGGAGCAGACTCGAGCAATTAGAATGCAGACTGGGACATCTGGAGGACCAGGGAATCAACACCAACATAGCTGAAAAAAAATCAGATAAAAGAATTAAAAAAAATGAAGAAACCCTAAGAATCATGTGGGACTCTATCAAGAAGGATAACCTGCGGGTGATTGGAATCCCAGAACAGGGAGGGGGGACAGAAAACACAGAGAAAATAGTTGAAGAACTCCTGACAGAAAACTTCCCTGACATCATGAAAGACGAAAGGATAGCTATCCAAGATGCTCATCGAACCTCATTTAAGATTGATCCAAAAAGAAAAACACCAAGACATATTATCATCAAACTCACCAAAACCAAAGATAAACAGAAAATTTTAAAAGCAGCCAGGGAGAAAAGAAAGGTTTCCTTCAAGGGAGAATCAATAAGAATAAGTTCAGACTACTCAGCAGAAACCATGCAGGCAAGAAGGGAATGGGACGACATATACAGAACACTGAAGGAGAAAAACTGCCAACCAAGGATCATATATCCAGCAAAACTTTCTCTGAAATATGAAGGCGAAATTAAGATATTTACAGACAAACACAAGTTTAGAGAATTTGCAAAAACCAAACCAAAGCTACAAGAAATACTAAAGGATATTGTTTGGTCAGAGAACCAATAATATCAGATATCAGCACAACACAAGGTCACAAAACAGATCGTCCTGATATCAACTCAAATAGGGAAATCACAAAAACAAACAAATTAAGATTAATTAAAAAAAAAATACACATAACAGGGAATCAGGGAAGTCAATAGGTAAAAGATCACAATAATCAAAAAGAGGGACTAAATACAGGAGGCATTGAACTGCCATATGGAGAGTGATACAAGGCGATATAGAACGATACAAGTAAGGTTTTTACTTAGAAAAATAGGGGTAAATAATAAGGTAACCACAAAAAGGTATAACAACTCTATAACTCAAGATAAAAACCAAGAAAAATGTAACGACTCAACTAACATAAAGTCAAGCACTATGAAAATGAGGATCTCACAATTTACTAAGAAAAACGCCTCAGCACAAAAAAGTATGTGGAAAAATGAAATTGTCAACAACACATATAAAAAGGCATCAAAATGACAGCACTAAAAACTTATTTATCTATAATTACCCTGAATGTAAATGGACTAAATGCACCAATAAAGAGACAGAGAGTCACAGACTGGATAAAGAAACACGATCCGTCTATATGCTGCCTACAAGAGACACACCTTAGACTTAGAGACACAAACAAACTAAAACTCAAAGGACGGAAAAAAATATATCAAGCAAACAATAAGCAAAAAAGAAGAGGAGTAGCAATATTAATTTCTGACAAAATAGACTTTAGACTTAAATCCACCACAAAGGATAAAGAAGGACACTATATAATGATAAAAGGGACAATTGATCAGGAAGACATAACCATATTAAATATTTACGCACCCAATGACAGGGCTGAAAGATACAAAAATCAAATTGTAACAGAATTGAAAAGCGAGATAGATACCTCCACAATTATAGTAGGAGACTTCAACACACCACTTTCGGAGAAGGACAGGACATCCAGTAAGAAGCTCAACAGAGACACGGAAGATCTAATTACAACAATCAACCAACTTGACCTCATTGCCTTATACAGAACTCTCCATCCAACTGCTGCAAAGTATACTTTTTTTTCTAGTGCACATGGAACATTCTCTAGAATAGACCACACATTAGGTCATAAAACAAACCTTTGCAGAGTCCAAAACATCGAAATATTACAAAGCATCTTCTCAGACCACAAGGCAATAAAACTAGAGATCAATAACAGAAAAACGAGGGAAAAGAAATCAAACACTTGGAAAATGAACAATACCCTCCTGAAAAAAGACTGGGTTATAGAAGACATCAAGGAGGGAATAAGGAAATTCTTAGAAAGCAACGAGAATGAAAATGCTTCCTATCAAAACCTCTGGGACACAGCAAAAGCAGTGCTCAGAGGCCAATTTATATCAATAAATGCACACATACAAAAAGAAGAAAGAGCCAAAATCAGAGAACTGTCCCGACAACTTGAACAAATAGAAAGTGAGCAACAAAAGAATTCATGAGGCACCAGAAGAAAACAAATAATAAAAATTAGAGCTGAACTAAATGAATTAGAGAACAGAAAAACAATCGAAAGAATTAACAAAGCCAAAAGCTGGTTCTTTGAAAAAATTAACAAAATTGATAAACCATTGGCTAGGCTGACTAAAGAAATACAGGAAAGGAAACAAATAACCCGAATAAGAAATGAGAAGGACCACATCACAACAGAACCAAATGAAATTAAAAGAATCATTTCAGATTATTATGAAAAATTGTACTCTAACAAATTTGAAAACCTAGAAGAAATGGATGAATTCTTGGAAAAACACTACCTACCTAAACTAACACATTCAGAAGTAGAACAACTAAATAGACCCGTAACAAAAAAAGAGATTGAAATGATAATCAAAAAAACTCCCAACAAAAAAAAGCCCTGGCCCGGACGGCTTCACTGCAGAGTTCTACCAAACTTTCAGAGAAGAGTTAACACCACTACTACTGAAGGTATTTCAAAGCATAGAAAAGGACGGAATACTACCCAACTCATTCTATGAAGCTACCATCTCCCTGATACCAAAACCAGGTAAAGACATTACAAAAAAAGAAAATTATAGACCTATATTCCTCATGAACATTGATGCAAAAATCCTCAACAAAATTCTAGCCAATAGAATCCAACAACACATCAAAAAAATAATTCACCATGATCAAGTGGGCTTTATACCAGGTATGCAAGGCTGGTTTAATATCAGAAAAACCATTAATGTAATCCATCACATAAATAAAACAAAAGACAAAAACCACATGATCTATCAATTGATGCAGAAAAGGCATTTGACAAAGTCCAACACCCATTCATGATAAAAACTCTTACCAAAATAGGAATTGAAGGAAAATTCCTCAACATAATAAAGGGCATCTATGCAAAGCCAACGGCCAATATCACTCTAAAGGAGAGAACCTGAAAGCATTTCCCTTGAGAACGGGAACCAGACAAGGGTGCCCTTTATCACCGCTCTTATTCAACATTGTGCTAGAAGTCCTAGCCGGAGCTATTAGGCTAGAGAAAGAAATAAAAGGTATCCGGATTGGCAAGGAAGAAGTAAAGTTATCACTATTTGCAGATGACATGATTATATACACAGAAAACCCTAAGGAATCCTCCAGAAAACTACTGAAACTAATAGAAGAGTTTGGCAGAGTCTCAGGTTATAAAATAAACATACAAAAATCACTTGGATTCCTCTACATCAACAAAAAGAACACCGAAGAGGAAATAACCAAATCAATACCATTCACAGTAGCCCCCAAGAAGATAAGATACTTAGGAATAAATCTTACCAAGGATGTAAAAGACCTATACAAAGAAAACTACAAAGCTCTACTACAAGAAATTCAAAAGGACATACTTAAGTGGAAAAACATACCTTGCTCATGGATAGGAAGACTTAACATAGTAAAAATGTCTATTCTACCAAAAGCCATCTATACATTTAACGCACTTCCGATCCAAATTCCAATGTCATATTTTAAGGGGATAGAGAAACAAATCACCAATTTCATATGGAAGGGAAAGAAGCCCCGGATAAGCAAAGCACTACTGAAAAAGAAGAAGAAAGTGGGAGGCCTCACCTTACCTGACTTCAGAACCTATTATACAGCCACAGTAGTCAAAACAGCCTGGTACTGGTACAACAACAGACACATAGACCAATGGAACAGAATTGAGAACCCAGACATAGATCCATCCACATATGAGCAGCTGATATTTGACAAAGGACCAGTGTCAATTAACTGGGGAAAAGATAGCCTTTTTAACAAATGGTGCTGGCATAACTGGATATCCATTTGCAAAAAAAATGAAACAGGACCCATACCTCACACCATGCACAAAAACTAACTCCAAGTGGATCAAAGACCTAAACATAAAGACTAAAACGATAAAGATCATGGAAGAAAAAATTGGGACAACCCTAGGAGCCCTAATACAAGGTATAAACAGAATACAAAACATTACCAAAAATGATGAAGAGAAACCCGATAACTGGGAGCTCCTAAAAATCAAACACCTATGCTCATCTAAAGACTTCTCCAAAAGAGTAAAAAGACCACCTACAGATTGGGAAAGAATTTTCAGCTATGACATCTCCGACCAGCGCCTGATCTCTAAAATCTACATGATTCTGTCAAAACTCAACCACAAAAAGACAAACAACCCAATCAAGAAGTGGGCAAAGGATATGAACACACATTTCTCTAAAGAAGATATTCAGGCAGCCAACAGATACATGAGAAAATGCTCTCGATCATTAGCCATTAGAGAAATGCAAATTAAAACTACGATGAGATTCCATCTCACACCAGCAAGGCTGGCATTCATCCAAAAAACACAAAATAATAAATGTTGGAGAGGCTGCGGAGAGATTGGAACTCTCATACACTGCTGGTGGGAATGTAAAATGGTACAACCACTTTGGAAATCTATCTGGCGTTATCTTAAACAGTTAGAAATAGAACTACCATACAACCCAGAAATCCCACTCCTCGGAATATACCCTAGAGATACAAGAGCCTTCATACAAACAGATATATGCACACCCATGTTTATTGCAGCTCTGTTTACAATAGCAAAAAGTTGGAAGCAACCAAGGTGTCCATCAACGGATGAATGGGTAAATAAATTGTGGTATATTCACACAATGGAATACTACGCATCAATAAAGAACAGTGACGAATCTGTGAAACATTTCATAACATGGAGGAACCTGGAAGGCATTATGCTGAGCGAAATTAGTCAGAGGCAAAAGGACAAATATTGTATAAGACCACTATTATAAGATCTTGAGAAATAGTAAACCTGAGAAGAACACATACTTTTGTGGTTACGAGGCGGGGAGGGAGGGAGGGTGGGAGAGGGTTTTTTATTGATTAATCAGTAGATAAGAACTGCTTTAGGTGAAGGGAAAGACAACACTCAATACATGGAAGGTCAGCTCAATTGGACTGGACCAAAAGCAAAGAAGTTTCCGGGATAAAATGAATGCTTCAAAGGTCAGCGGAGCAAGGGCGGGGGTCTGGGGAACATGGTTTGCGGGGACTTCTAAGTCAATTGGCAAAATAATTCTATTATGAAATCATTCTGCATCCCACTTTGAAATGTGGCGTCTGGGGTCTTAAATGCTAACAAGCGGCCATCTAAGATGCAGCAATTGGTTTCAACCCACCTGGAGCAAAGGAAAATGAAGGACACCAAGCCCACACGGCAACTAAGAGCCCAAGAGACAGAAAGGGCCACATGAACCAGAGACCTACGTCATCCTGAGACCAGAAGAACTAGTTGGTGCCCGGCCACAATTGATGACTGCCCTGACAGGGAGCACAGCAGAGGACCCCTGAGGGAGCAGGAGATCAGTGGGATGCAGACCCCAAATTCTCATAAAAAGACCAAACTTAATGGTCTGACTGAGACTGGAGGAATCCCGGCGGCCATGCTCTCCAGACCTTCTGTTGACACAGGACAGGAACCATCCCCGAAGACAACTCATCAGAAATGAAAGGGACTGGTCAGCGGGTGGGAGAGAGACGCTGATGAAGAGTGAGCTAATTATATCAGGTGGACACTTGAGATTGTGTTGGCAACTCTTGTCTGGAGGGGGGATGGGAGGATAGAGAGAGAGGGAAGCCGGCAAAATTGTCAAGAAAGGAGAGACTGAAAGGGCTGACTCAAGACGGGGAGAGTAAGTGGGAGTAGGGAGTGAGATGTATGTAAACTTATATGTGACAGACTGATTGGATTTGTAAACGTTCACTTGAAGCTTAATAAAAGTTATTAAAAAAAAAAATCAGTTCGATTACTATAAACCAACAAAGAGAATGATGAAAATGAAATCAGGAAAAAATTTCCATTTATAATTAAAAAAAAAAACTTTTTTTTTTATTATAGACCCTAAAAAAATAAAATACTTGGGAATAAATCTAACCAGGGATGTAAAAGGCATATACAAAGAAAGCTACAAAACACTACTGCAAGAAACCAAAAGAAATCTACATAAAGGGAAAAGCATACCATGCTAATGGATAGGTAGATTCAACATTGTGAAAATGACAATTCTACCCAAATAAATTTACAAATACAATGCAATACCTATCCAAATACCAACAGGATTCTTTAAAGAGATGGAAAAACTAATCATTAACTATATGGAAAGGAAAGAAGTCCCAGATAAGTAAAGCACTACTGAGGAAGAAGAATAAAGTAGGACTCACACTACCTGACCTCAGAACCTAGTATACAGCTATGGTAGTCAAAACAGCCTGGTACTGGTACAATGACAGGTACTTTGGCCAAGGAAACAGAATTGAGAACCCAGATGTAAATCCATCCACCTACGGTCACCTGATCTTTGACAAGGGTCCAAAGTCCATCAGTGAGGAAAAGATAGTCTTTTTAACAAATGGCGTGGGCAAAACTCGATGTCCATCTGCAAAAAAAAAAAAAATGAAACAGGACTCATACCTCACATGATATACCAAAACTAACTCAAAATGGATCAAGGATCTAATATAAAGCCAAAAACTATAAAGTTCATAGAAGAAAAAATAGGATCAAAACTAGAGGCCTTCCATACAGGGCATTAACAGGATACAAACCATAACCAACAACACACAAACTCCAGAACATAAGCTAGATACCTGGAAACTTCTAAAAATTAAACACTTATGCTCATCAAAAATCTACACCAAAAGATTAAAAAGAGAACCTACAGACTGGGAAAAAAAATTGTTTTTTTTAAAAATCTCTAAAATCTACAGGAAAATCCAACACCTCTACAACAAAAAGAAAAATAATTCAATGAAAAACTGGGCAAAGGAAATGAACAGACACTTCACCAAAGAAGACATTCAAGCAGCCAACAGAAACATTAGGAAATGATTGTGATCACCAGCCATTTGAGAACTGCAAATGAAAATCACAATGGGATACCATTTCACCCCAGCATTACTGGCCCGAATCAAAAAAAGCAGGAAATAACGAATGCTGGAGAGACTGCAGGGAGACCAGAACTCTTATGCACTGCTGGTGGGAATGCAAAATGATATAAGCATTTTGGAAAATGAAATGGTGTTTCGTTAGATAGCTACAAATAGAAATACCATATGATTCAACAATTCCACTCCTAGGAATATATCCTAGAGAAATAATATCTGTCACACGAATGGACATATGCACACCCATGTTCATTGCAGCATTGTTCAAAATAGCAAAAAGCTGGAAATAACCTAGATGCCCATCAAAAGATGAATGGATAAACAAACTATGGTACATACACACAATGGAATATTAACCAATGATAAAGAACAATGATGAATCTGCAAAGCATCTCATAACGTGGATGAATCTGGAGGGCATTATGCTGAGTGAAATAAGTCAATCATAAAAGGACAAATATTGTATGAGACCACTACTGTGAACACTCATGAAAAGGTTTACACACAAAAAGAGGGGTGGGGATGCAAAAAAGAAAAGCAAAAAAACACTGCCTTCGATTTGATTCTGACTCATAGCGACCCTATAGGACAGAATAGAACTGCCCATAGAGCTTACAAGTAGCACCTGGTGGATTCAAACTGCGGACCTTTTGGTTAGCAGCTTTTGGTTAACCACTATGCCACCAGGGTTTGCAGAGAGTAGAGAGACATTAGATAAATGGTGACCTTGGTGAAGGGTAAGGCAGTACACAATATTGGGGAAGCCAGTACAACTTGTACAAGGCAAGGTCATGGAAACTCCATAGACACTTCCAAACTCCCTCGGGACTGAATTGCTGGGCTAAGAGCTGTGGGGACCATGGTCTCAGGGAACATCTAGCTCAACTGGCATAATGTAGTTGATAAACAAAATGTTCTACGTTCTACTTTGACGAGTAGCGTCTGGGGTCTTAAAAGCCTGTGAGTGGCCATCTAAGATACTTCACTGGTCTCACCCCTTCGGGAGCAAGGGAGAATGAAGAAAAGTAAAGATACAAGGGAAAGATTAGTACAAAGGACTAATGGACCACAGCTACCATGGCCTCCACCAGAATGAGTCCAGTACAGCTACCACCATTGACTGCTCTGATAGGGATCACAATAGAGGTTCCAGGACAGAGCTGGAGAAAAACGTAGAACAAAATTCTAACTCCAAAAAAAGACCAGACTTACTGGCCTGACAGAGACTGGAGAAACCCAAAAAGTATGGCCCTTTTAGCTCAGTAATGAAGTCACTCCTGAGGTTCACCCTTCAAGCAAAGATTAAAAATTAGACAGGCCCATAAAACAAGACAAAAGGGGTGCAACAGCCTAGAAGCAAGGACTAGAAGGCAGGAGGGGATAGGAAAGCTGGTAATGGGGAACCCAAGGTCGTGAAGGGAAAGTGGGGTTGTTTATCAATGTCATAAGACAATATGTGTACTGTTTAGTGAGAAACTAGTTTGTTCTGTAAAAGTTCATCTAAAGTACAATAAAAAATAAACAAAAAAAATTACAACAAAAAAATAAATTTTCATGTGATAGAGTACCAAAAAAAAAAAAAAAAGATTCCAGGAGAAATTGACACTGATTGGTCACACTAAAACATATCTTAGGGTTAAGTTAGTGAACTTCAAAGTAAAAAAAAAAAAAGTTCTGAAAGAAATTGTAGCCCAAGAATATTTTACCCAGAAAAAAATGTAATTAAACATGAAGGCAACAGACTTTCTAAAATATGAAACAATTGAGGTGGTAACATTTCTGAATGTTTCTTATAAAAGCAAAACAAGCTACTTGATGGTGACATCAAGTGAATTAAGAGATGAATTAAAATAAAGAACAAATCATTGGAAACAATTAAAAAAAAACTTTTGCAAATTAGAGTAACAATAGCATGCAAATGTTATAAATCTCGTTGTTGTTAGATGCCTTGGAGTCAGTTCCAACTCATAATGACCCTATATACAGCAGAATGTAACACTGCCTGGTCCTGGGCCATCTTCACAATCTTTGTTATGCTTGAGCCCATTGTTGCAGCCACTGTGTCAATCCATGTCTTTGAGGGTCTTACTCTTTTTCGATAACCCTATACTTTACCAAGCATGATATTCTTCTCCAGGGACTGATTCCTCCCGATAACGTGTCTAAATTATGTGAGAGGTAGTCTCGCCATCCTTGCTTCTAAGGAGCATTCTGGTTGCATTTTTTCCAAGACAGATTTGTTCATTCTTTTGGCAGTCCATGGTATAGTCAATATTCTTCACCGATGCCACAATTCAAAGACATCAGTTATTCTTCAGTCTTCCTTATTTATCATCCAGCTTTCGCATACATATGAAGTGATTGAAAACACCATGGCTTGGGTCAGACATTCCTTAGTCTTCTTAAATATCTTAGACATCTTTGCTTTTCAACACTTTAAAGAGCTCCCTTGTAGCAGATTTTCTCAAGGCAATGTGACCATTGATTTCTTGACTGCTGCTTCCCTGGGTGTAGACTGTGGATCCAAGTAAAATGAAATCCTTGAAAAAAAAAACTTCAATCTCTTCTCCGTTTATCATGATGTTGCTTATTGGTCCAGTTGTGATGATTTTTGTTTTCTTTATGTTGGGGTGTAATCCATACCAAAGGCTGTAGTCTTTGATCTTCATCAGTAAATGTTTCAAGTCCTCTTCACTCTCAGTCAGCAAGGTTGTGTCATCTGCATATTGCAGGTTGTTAATGAGTCTTCCTCCAATCCTGATGCCCCATTCTTCTTCATAGTCCAGCTTCTCAGATTATTTGCTCAGCATACAGATTGAACAATTATGGTGAAAGGACACAACCCTGACGCACACCTTTCCTGACTTTAAACCAATCAGTATCCCCTTGTTCTGTCCGAACAACTGCCTCTTGATCTATGTAAAGGTTCCTCATGAGCACAATTAAGTGTTCTGGAATTCCCATTCTTCACAGTGTTATCCATAATTTGTTGTAATTCACAGTCAAATGCCTTTGCAAAGTCAATAAAACACAGGTAAACATCCTTCTGGTATTCTCTGCTTTCATCAGGATACATCTGACATCAGCAATGGTATCCCTGGTTCCAGTCCCCCTTCTTAATCTGGCTTAAATTTCTGCCAATTCCCTACTGATATACTGCTACAGCCACTTTGAATGACCTTCAGCAAAATTTTGCTTGCATGTGATATTAACGATATTGTTCAATAATTTCCACATTTGGTTGGATCACCTTTCTTGGGAATAGGCATAAATATGGATCTCTTCCAGTCAGTTGGCCAGGTAGTTGTCTTCCAAATTTCTTGGCATAGATGAGTGAGCACTTCCAGCACTGCATCCTTTTGTTAAAACATCTCAATTGATATTCCATCAATTCCTGGAGCCTTGGTTTTCACCAGTGGCTTCAGTGCAGCTTGAATGCCTTTCTTCAGTACCATCGGTTTCTGATCATATGCTACCTCCTGAAATGGTTGAACGTTGACCATTTCTTTTTGGTTAATGACTTTGTGTATTCCTTCCATCTTCTTTTGATGCTTCCTGCATCGTTTAATATTTTCCCTGTAGAATTCTTCAATATAGCAACTCGAGGCTTGAATTTTTTGTTCAGTTCTTTCAGCTTGAGAAATGCCAAGTGTGTTCGTCCCTTTTGGTTTTCTATCTCTAGGTCTTTGCACATGTTATTATAATACTTTACTTCGTCTTCTCAAGCTGCCCTTTGAAACCTTCCATTCAGCTCTTTTACTTCATCATTTCTCCCATTTACTTTAGCAACTCAATGTTCAAGAGCAAGTTTCAGAGTCTCTTCTGACATTCACCTTGGTGTTTTCTTTTTAAAGATCTCTTACTTTCTTCACGTATGATGTCCTTGATGTCATTCCACAACTTGTCAGTTCTTCAGTCATTAGCATTCAACACATCAAATCCATTCTTGAGATGGTCTCTAAATTCAGGTGGGATATACTCAAGGTTGTACTTTGGCTCTCATAAAATTGTTCAGATTTTCTTCAGTTTCAATTTGAACTTGCATATGAGCAATTGATGGTGGTGTAGAATTAATGACACAAGTTACAAGTGAGAAAGGGAAAGGAAGGTAGGTAGGACAAAGTGTAAGTGTGCTAATATCTATCTTTTATAGTAGAGAGTCATCTGATATCATATAAAATTAAAACAAAGGGTAAAAATATATAATAAGCACAGCCTCTTTTATTTCAAAATTTATTGTCTTATATTTAGAGGTAAATTACAGGAAATAATTTCTTATGATGAAGCAACATTTATTTGAATGTTCAGCATTCCCTTCTGTTTCATTTCAGTTTCTTGTCCTGTTAAATTCATGTCAACTTACACTGAATACTTATGTTTTAAAATAGTGCATGCCTTAGGGTGTAATATTTATAAAATGCATCCTTTCATTCTATCTATCCATCTATCTACCAATTTATCCATTATCTATCTATATATCCGTTCACTCATGTTTCTATCTTTCTAATTTATTGCCTGGAATGATATTCATTTGGTGTGCATATTTCATGATGATAAAATATGGTTTGTTTCTTTTTTTTTACGTTCTTCCTGTACATTGTCTTTATTGCTTAATTTTATACAATATGTGTGTATTTCTTTCAAAAAGAAGTAATAAATGGATCCTTTTTTATTATAAAACAAGACTAATTTGATTAAGCATGATTAAATGCTTCCATGATTTAAACAAATCACAATCTCCCAGGCCTTCACATAAGGTACAGTACTTTTCTTTTTGGCACCAATGTTGGTAATTGATGTTCATCTACTATTTTGAGGTGAATCATACTTGATGCACAAAAGCCTTAAACAATATTCCTGAAAATTGTCATCTATCATCTATTTAAACACCTTCAATGACCAAGAACTCACCATGTCACAAGTCTGCTCTTTCCATTTTAGAATACCTTTCCATTTTTACAGAAAGTGATTTTCTTTAAATTGATCTGAAATAACTCTTGATCTTAAAATTTATCTTTATTTTACGTAAGAGCACTGTGTATATTTGAAGTAAGCTATATTGCTTACCGTTTCTTTTCAATTTCTCTTCTCCAATTTCTATATTTCCTTTAATTTTTCTTCATGTACAGCTGCTTTGAATGCCATCAGTATATAGTCACTCTCCTTGGCTTCATACGTTTTTAAAGCCTATCACCCATAACTGTGGTACTATCAACCTTTTTTTTTTTCCTAGACAGCAATATTTATTAAAGCATTCTAGGATTGGAATGAACATTTTGTCATTTTGCTCAATCTGTTGACTAACGTGAAGCTCACCATGGTCTTTTTCAGAAATATTAAGAAAACTCTTCCTTGTTTTGTATTATGTAGGTATGTAGGTCTTTTTTTTGGACGATGTATAAGGATATGTACATTTCTTATTTACATTTTTTTCTTTTTTACGTACTTATATTTCTTCCTGTTATTTTGGACCACGTAATTCAGCCTATCAAGATTATTTAAAACTTTCTCCTGTTGAGTATATAGTTGATATAGCTCTTGTATTTATATTAGCCACAAAATGGACCAACATGCTGTCAAGTCACCAATAAAAATTATAACCAAGGAGTCACAGAAGGTACAATACCCTGAGTCATATCACAACCCCTCATTTCTGATCTAGAATGATCAATTATCTTCTTTTAACCAAATGAAAGAGACATGGCGGATACATTTAAAAGATTATTTCAAACTCCCATCTAGACAAGAACTTTTGCTATAACATCCCTAAAAGTGTCTAGTTGAAAAGTAAAAATACAGACAGTAGAGACAAAAGTGCACTTTTCCACTGATCAAAGTATTAAAAAATTATTGTCTTGCATTATCATCTTTCTCTATGTAAATCAAGCTTTCATTGTTCTATCTTTGCAATCAGTAACAATGAGTCTCTTCATTATCATACATGACAACGTTCTAATATTTGAAAAGTGCAATAGTATTTATATTTAGTTTTCTTTTTCAGTTTAATATATCAAATTTTTTAGACATTTTCAACAGGTATTTTTGTTATAAGATATTTAAATGAAAAAATGTACAAAATATTAATACAAACAACCTTGTGCCAACTCCAACAATTTCTAGTATCAGGTCATATTTACTTCAAATAATTTTTAAAAAATGTTACAGATGCAGTATAGTGTCATGTGTACTTCTTGCCTATCCATATATCTTCTTCCTCAGAAGTAATGGTTATATTATATTATATTTTATTTAATTGTTACTTATCATTCATACAAATACATGTGAATATAATCTATATATATATAAGTATGTTCAACAAACTAAAGGAAATCATGGTTAAAGGGTAAAGGAAAGTATGACGACAATGTCTCATCAAATATAGACTATCAATAAAGAGACAGAAGTTATAAAAAAGAACCAAGTAAAATTTCTAGCATTGAAAGGTACAATAACTAAAATGAAAAATTCACTAGAAGACTCAACAGTAGGTATAAATGATAGAAGAAGGAATCAAATAACTTAAAGATATTTCGATATAGATTGTGAAATCTGAAGAGCAGGAAAAAAAAGTAGAAATGTGATCTGTCTACAGGCAGAGAAATGTGGGGACACCATTAAGAACAACAAAATAATTATAATTGGAGCACCAGAAAGAGAGAGGAGGGAAAAGTATTTGAAAAAATAATGACTGAAAACTTTCCAAATTTTAAACAAAGAAGCTCAAGGAATTCCAGGGAAGATAAACATAAAAAGATCCATACCCAGAAATATCATATTAAAAAAACAAAGACAAAGAGAAAATTTTGTAGCAAGGGGAAACATCTCATGATGTACAAGGTAATCCCAGGGAAATTAATCCCAATAATGTTAACAATTGATTTCTCATTAGAAATCATGAAAGCCAGATGACAGTCATATGACATATTCGAAGTGCTAAAATAAAATTAACCAAAAATCTTATATCCACAAAATTAATTTTAAAAAATGAAGGTGAATGGTTTCAAGGGACATCTAAGTCAATCGGCATAATAAAATCTCTCAAGAAAACAGTCTGCATTTCACTTTGGAGAGTGGCATCTGGGGTCTTAAATGCTATCAAGCGGCCACCTAAGACACATCAATTCGTCTCAACCCACCTGCGGCAAAGGAGAATGAAGAACACCAAGGACACAAGATAATTATGAGCCCAAGGGACAGAAAGGGGCACATAAACCAAAGGCTACATCAGCCTGAGATCATAAGAACTAGATAGTGCCTGGCTACGACCGATGACTGCCCTGACAGGGAACACAACAGAGAACCCCAGAAGGAGCAAGAGAGCAGTGGGATGCAGACCTCAAATTCTTGTGAAAAGACCAGACTTAATGGTCTGACTGAGACTAGAAGGACCCTGGAGGTCATGGTCCCCAGACCTTCTGTTATCCCAAGACAGGAACCATTCCCAAAGCCAACTCTTCAGGCAGGGATTGGACTGGACTATGGTATAGAAAATGATGCTGGTGAAGAGTGAGCTTCTTGGATCAAGTAGACACATGAGACTATGTAGGCAGCTCCTGTCTGGAGAGGAAATGAGAGGGCAGAAGGTGTCAGAAGCAGACCGAATGGACACAAAAATAGAAAGTGGAGGGAAGGACTGTACTGTCTCATTAGGGGGAGAACAACTAGGATTATACAGCAAGATGTGTATAATTTTTGTACAAGAGACTGACTTGGTTTCTAAACTTTCACTTAAAGCACAGTAAAAATTTTAAAAAATGAAGCTGAAATAGAGAAATTCCAAGATTAACATAACTGAGAAACTAACAGAGCTGCCTTACAGAAAATTCTAAAGAGAGTTTTTCAGGTTGAAAGCAAACATCCCAGGCAGTAATTGGAATCCACAAGAGAAAACAAAAGCCCCAGTAAAGGTAACTAATTATTAAACACAGTATAAACGCATATTTCTTCTCCATTCTTTCTTAGTTGACTTAAAAAACATTTTTATATAACAATCTGCATATAATTTATTATTGATAATACAGCACATAGAAATATATTTGACAATAACAACACAAAGGAAGTAAAAAAAAGTAGGTGGGAACAAAGATGTATTGGAGTAAGGAAATGACAACTGATGATAACTCAATGTCATGGGAACAAACAATGATAAATGTTTATAAATGACAATGAAAAAAGGTTCAATGCAGCAGGAAGACAAGTATACACACACACACACACACACACACACACACACACGTCTGTCACTTTGTCATACTGTGGGGGCTTCTGTGTTGCTGTGATGCTGCAAGCTATGCTGCTGGTATTCAGATACCAGCAGGGTCACCCATGGAGGACAGGTTTCAGCTGAGTTTCCAGACTAAGACAGACTAGGAGAAGGACCTGGCAGTCTACAACTGAAAAGCATCAGCCAGTGAAATCCTTATGAATAGCAGTGGAACATTGTCTGATATACTGCTGGAAGATGAGCCCCCCAGGTTGGACGGCACTCAAAAGATGACTGGGGAAGAACTGCCTCCTCAAAGTAGAGTCAACCTTAATGACGTGGATAGAGTAAAGTTTTCAGGACCTTCATTTGCTGATGTGGCATGACTCAAAATGAGAAGAAAAAGCTGCAAACATCTATTAATAATCAGAACCTGGAACGTACGAAGTATGAACCTGGGAAAATTGGAAATCGTCAAAAATGAAATGGAACACATAAACATCGATATCCTAGGCATTAGTGAGCTGAAATGGACTGGTATTGCCCATTTTGAATTGGACAATCATATAGTCTACTATGCTGGGAATGGCAACTTGAAGAGGAATGCTGTTGCATTCATCATCAAAAAGAACATTTCAAGATCTATCCTGAAGTACAACGTTGTCAGTGATAGGATAATATCCATACGCCTACAAGGAAGACCAGTTAATATGACTATTATTCGAATTTATGCACCAATCTCTAAGGCCAAATATGAAGAAATAGAAGATATTTATCAGCTGCTGCAGTCTGAAATTGATCGAACATTCAATCAGGGTGCATTGATAATTACTGGTGATTGGAATGTGAAAGTTGGAAACAAAGAAGAAGGGTCAGTAATTGGGAAGTATGGCCATGGTGATAGAAACAATGCCGGAGACTGAATGATAGAATTTTACAAGACCAACAAATTCTTCATTGCAAATACCTTCTTTCACCAACATATATGGCAACTATACACATGGACCTGGCCAGATGGAACACACAGAAATCAAATTGACTACATCTGTGGAAAGAGATGGTGGAAAAGCTCAATATCATCAGTCAGAACAAGGCCAGGGGCCAACTGCGGAACAGACCATCAATTGCTCATATGCAAGTTCAAGCTGAAACTGAAGAAAATCAGAGCAAATTCACGAGAGCCAAAGTATGACCTGAAGTATATCCCACCTGAATTTAGAGATCATCTCAAGAATAGATTTGACCCATTGAACACTAGTGATCACAGACCAGACGAGTTGTGGAATGACATCAAGGACATCATCCATGAAGAAAGCAAGAGGTCACTGAAAAGACAGGAAAGAAAGAAAAGACCAAGATGGATGTCAGAGGAGACTCTGAAACTTGCCCTTGAGCGTCGAGCAGCTAAAGCAAAAGGAAGAATTGATGAAGTAAAAGAACTGAACAAAAGATTTCAAAGGGCAGCTCAAGAAGACAAAGCATTATAATGACATGCGCAAAGAGCTGGAGATGGAAAACCAAAAGGGAAGAACACGCTTGGCATTTCTCAAGCTGAAAGAACTGAAGAAAAATATTCAAGCCTTGCGTTGCGATAGTGACGGATTCTATCGGGAAAATATTAAACGACGCAGGAAGCATCAAAAGAAGATGGAAGGAATACACAGAGTCGTTATACCAAAAAGAATTAGTCAATGTACAACCATTTCAAGAAGTGGCATATGATCAGGAACTGATGGTATTGAAGGAAAAAGTCCAACCTGCTCTGAAGGCATTGGTGAAAAACAAGGATCCAGGAATTGATGGAATATCAATTGAAATGTTTCAACAAACGGATGCAGCGCTGGAGGCGCTCACTCGTCTATGCCAAGAAATATGGAAGACAGCTTCCTGGCCAACTGACTGGAAGAGATCCATATTTATGCCTATTCCCAAGAAAGGTGATCCAACCGAATGTGGAAATTATAGAACAATATCATTAATATCACACCCAAGCAAAATTTTGATGAAGATCATTCAAAAATGGCTGCAGCAGTATATCGACAGGGAACTGCCAGAAATTCAGGCTGGGTTCAGAAAAGGACGTGGAATCAGGGGTATCATTGCTGATGTCAGATGGATCCTGGCTGAAAGTAGAGAATACCAGAAGGATGTTTACCTGTGTTTTATTGACTATGCAAAGGCATTCGACTGTGTGGATCATAACAAATTATAGATAACATTGCGAAGAATGGGAATTCCAGAACACTTAATTGTGCTCATGGGGAACATTTCCATAGATCAAGTGGCAGTTGTTTGGACAGAACAAAGGGATACTGATTGGCTTAAAGTCAGGAAAGGTGTGAGGCAGGGTTGTATTCTTTCACCATATCAATCTGTATGCTGAGCAAATAATACGAGAAGCTGGACTATATGGGGAAGAACGGGGCATCAGGATTGGAGGAAGACTTATTAACAACCTGCATTATGCAGATGACACAGCCTTGCTTGGTGAAAGTAAAAAGGACTTGAAGCACTTACTAATGAAGATTAGGGACCACTTACTAATGAAGATTAGGGACCACAGCCTTCAGTCTGGGTTGCACCTCAACATAAAGAAAACAAAAATCCTCACAACTGGACCAATGAACAACGTTATGATGAACGGAGAAAAGATTGAAGTTGTCAAGGATTTCATTTTACTTGGATCCACAATCAACAGCCATGGAGGCAGCAGTCAAGAAATCGAAGACACATTGGGTAAATCTGCTGCAAAGGGCCTCTTTAAAGTGTTGAAGAGCAAAGATGTCACCTTGAAGACTAAGGTGCACCTGACCCAAGCCACGGTATTGTCAATCTCATCATATGCATGTGAAAGCCGGACAATGAATATGGAAGGCCAAAGGATAATTGACGCCTTTGAATTGTGGTGTTGGAGAAGAATATTGAATGGACTGCCATGTACTGCCAAAAGAATGAACAAATCTGTCTTAGAAGCACAGCCAGAATGCTCCTTAGAAGCAAGGATGGCGAGACTGTGTCTTATATACTTTGGACAGGTTGTCAGGAGGGATCAGTCCCTGGAGAAGGACATCATGCTTGGCAAAGTACATGCTCAGTGGAAAAGAGGAAGACCCTCAACGAGGTAGATTGACACAGTGGCTGCAACAATGAGCTCAAGCGTAACAACGATTGTAAGGATGGCGCAGGACCGGGCAGTGTTTCGTTCTGCTGAGGGTAGGGTCGCTATGAGTCTGAACCTAACTTGATGGCACCTAACAGCAACAACAACAACATACACACACACAAAACGGAACCCCTAAACCTGAAGGAAAATTGATAGAATTGGAGAGTGAAACAGACAATTTAAAATTAATAGCTACAGACTTTAATACCTCACTTTTTTTTTTTTTTTTTTTTTTTGACTTTAAAGAACAGAAATTTATTTTCTCACAGTTCTGGAGGCTAGGAGTCCAAATTTAGGGTGTCAGCCGGGCTAGGCTCTCTCTCTTTCTGTGGGCTCCAGGAGAAGATCTTTCTCTCTCTCTCTCTGCTTCTGTAGCCCTGGGCGTTTCTTGGCTGCTTATAGTTGTATCTTTACATGGCATCTGTCTTCCACTCTGTCCCTGTCTAGTCAGTTCTTTTTATAAGATACCAGTCAGAAAAGATGAGGTTTAGGACCCACCCTACTCTGGTATGGCCTTATTAACATAAAAAAAGAAAACTCCTATTTCCAAATAGGGTCATATTTATAGGTACAGGGGTTAAGCCTTCAATATACCTTTTTTTTTTTTTTTTTTTGTTCTTCTCAGGTTTACTATTTCTCAAGATCTTATAATAGTGGTCTTATACAATATTTGTCCTTTTGCCTCTGACTCATTTCGCTCAGCATAATGCCTTCCAGGTTCCTCCATGTTATGAAATGTTTCACAGATTCGTCACTGTTCTTTATCGATGCGTAGTATTCCATTGTGTGAATATACCACAATTTATTTACCCATTCATCCGTTGATGGACACCTCGGTTGCTTCCAACTTTTTGCTATTGTAAACAGAGCTGCAATAAACATGGGTGTGCATATATCTGTTTGTGTGAAGGCTCTTGTATCTCTAGGGTATATTCCGAGGAGTGGGATTTCTGGGTTGTATGGTAGTTCTATTTCTAACTGTTTAAGATAACGCCAGATAGATTTCCAAAGTGGTTGTACCATTTTACATTCCCACCAGCAGTGTATGAGAGTTCCAATCTCTCCGCAGCCTCTCCAACATTTATTATTTTGTGTTTTTTGGATTAATGCCAGCCTTGCTGGTGTGAGACGGAATCTCATCGTAGTTTTAATTTGCATTTCTCTAATGGCTAATGATCGAGAGCATTTTCTCATGTATCTGTTGGCTGCCTGAATATCTTCTTTAGTGAAATGTGTGTTCATATCCTTTGCCCACTTCTTGATTGGGTTGTTTGTCTTTTTGTGGTTGAGTTTTGACAGAATCATGTAGATTTTAGAGATCAGGTGCTGGTCGGAGATGTCATAGCTGAAAATTCTTTCCCAATCTGTAGGTGGTCTTTTTACTCTTTTGGTGAAGTCTTTAGATGAGCATAGGTGTTTGATTTTTAGGAGCTCCCAGTTATCGGGTTTCTCTTCATCATTTTTGGTAATGTTTTGTATTCTGTTTATACCTTGTATTAGGGCTCCTAGGGTTGTCCCAATTTTTTCTTCCATGATTTTTATCGTTTTAGTCTTTATGTTTAGGTCTTTGATCCACTTGGAGTTAGTTTTTGTGCATGGTGTGAGGTATGGGTCCTGTTTCATTTTTTTGCAAATGGATATCCAGTTATGCCAGCACCATTTGTTAAAAAGGCTATCTTTTCCCCAGTTAATTGACACTGGTCCTTTGTCAAATATCAGCTGCTCATACGTGGATGGATCTATGTCTGGGTTCTCAATTCCGTTCCATTGGTCTATGTGTCTGTTGTTGTACCAATACCAGGCTGTTTTGACTACTGTGGCTGTATAATAGGTTCTGAAGTCAGGTAAGGTGAGGCCTCCCACTTTCTTCTTCTTTTTCAGTAGTGCTTTGCTTATCTGAGGCTTCTTTCCCTTCCATATGAAGTTGGTGATTTGTTTCTCTATCACCTTAAAAAATGACATTGGAATTTGGATCGGAAGTGCATTGTATGTATAGATGGCTTTTGGTAGAATAGACATTTTTACTATGTTAAGTCTTCCTATCCATGAGCAAGGTATGTTTTTCCACTTAAGTATGTCCTTTTGAATTTCTTGTAGTAGAGCTTCGTAGTTTTCTTTGTATAGGTCTTTTACATCTTTGGTAAGATTTATTCCTAAGTATTTTATCTTCTTGGGGGCTACTGTGAATGGTATTGATTTGGTTATTTCCTCTTCGGTGTTCTTTTTTTTTTTTTTTTTTTTTTTATAACTTTTATTAAGCTTCAAGTGAACGTTTACAAATCCAATCAGTCTGTCACATATAAGTTTACATACATCTCACTCCCTACTCCCACTTACTCTCCCCGTCTTGAGTCAGCCCTTTCAGTCTCTCCTTTCTTGACAAATTTGCCGGCTTCCCTCTCTCTCTATCCTCCCATCCCCCCTCCAGACAAGAGTTGCCAACACAATCTCAAGTGTACACCTGATATAATTAGCTCACTCTTCATCAGCGTCTCTCTCCCACCCGCTGACCAGTCCCTTTCATGTCTGATGAGTTGTCTTCAGGGGTGGTTCCTGTCCTGTGTCAACAGAAGGTCTGGAGAGCATGACCGCCGGGATTCCTCCAGTCTCAGTCAGACCATTAAGTTTGGTCTTCTTATGAGAATTTGGGGTCTGCATCCCACTGCTCTCCTGCTCCCTCAGGGGTCCTCTGCTGAGCTCCCTGTCAGGGCAGTCATCGATTGTGGCCGGGCACCAACTAGTTCTTCTGGTCTCAGGATGATGTAGGTCTCTGGTTCATGTGGCCCTTTCTGTCTCTTGGGCTTAGTTGTCATGTGGGCTTGGTGTTCTTCATTTTCCTTTGCTCCAGGTGGGTTGAGACCAATTGCTGCATCTTAGATGGCTGCTTGTTAGCATTTAAGACCCCAGACGCCACATTTCAAAGTGGGATGCAGAATGATTTCATAATAGAATTATTTTGCCAATTGACTTAGAAGTCCCCGCAAACCATGTTCCCCAGACCCCCGCGCTTGCTCCGCTGAGCTTTGAAGCATTCATTTTATCCCGGAAACTTCTTTGCTTTTGGTCCAGTCCAATTGAGCTGACCTTCCATGTATTGAGTGTTGTCTTTCCCTTCACCTAAAGCAGTTCTTATCTACTGATTAATCAATAAAAAAACCCTCTCCCACCCTCCCTCCCTCCCCCCCTCGTAACCACAAAAGTATGTGTTCTTCTCAGGTTTACTATTTCTCAAGATCTTATAATAGTGGTCTTATACAATATTTGTCCTTTTGCCTCTGAATCATTTCGCTCAGCATAATGCCTTCCAGGTTCCTCCATGTTATGAAATGTTTCAGAGATTCGTCACTGTTCTTTATCGATGCGTAGTATTCCATTGTGTGAATATACCACAATTTATTTACCCATTCATCCGTTGATGGACACCTTGGTTGCTTCCAACTTTTTGCTATTGTAAACAGAGCTGCAATAAACATGGGTGTGCATGTATCTGTTTGTATGAAGGCTCTTGTATCTCTAGGGTATATTCCGAGGAGTGGGATTTCTGGGTTGTATGGTAGTTCTATTTCTAACTGTTTAAGATAACGCCAGATAGATTTCCAAAGTGGTTGTACCATTTTACATTCCCACCAGCAGTGTATGAGAGTTCCACTCTCTCCGCAGCCTCTCCAACATTTATTATTTTGTGTTTTTTGGATTAATGCCAGCCTTGCTGGTGTGAGATGGAATCTCATCGTAGTTTTAATTTGCATTTCTCTAATGGCTAATGATCGAGAGCATTTTCTCATGTATCTGTTGGCTGCCTGAATATCTTCTTTAGAGAAATGTGTGTTCATATCCTTTGCCCACTTCTTGATTGGGTTGTTTGTCTTTTTGTGGTTGAGTTTTGACAGAATCATGTAGATTTTAGAGATCAGGCGCTGGTCGGAGATGTCATAGCTGAAAATTCTTTCCCAATCTGTAGGTGGTCTTTTTACTCTTTTGGTGAAGTCTTTAGATGAGCATAGGTGTTTGATTTTTAGGAGCTCCCAGTTATCGGGTTTCTCTTCATCATTTTTGGTAATGTTTTGTATTCTGTTTATACCTTGTATTAGGGCTCCTAGGGTTGTCCCAATTTTTTCTTCCATGATCTTTATCGTTTTAGTCTTTATGTTTAGGTCTTTGATCCACTTGGAGTTAGTTTTTGTGCATGGTGTGAGGTATGGGTCCTGTTTCATTTTTTTGCAAATGGATATCCAGTTATGCCAGCACCATTTGTTAAAAAGGCTGTCTTTTCCCCAGTTAATTGACACTGGTCCTTTGTCAAATATCAGCTGCTCATACGTGGATGGATCTATGTCTGGGTTCTCAATTCTGTTCCATTGGTCTATGTGTCTGTTGTTGTACCAATACCAGGCTGTTTTGACTACTGTGGCTGTATAATAGGTTCTGAAGTCAGGTAAGGTGAGGCCTCCCACTTTCTTCTTCTTTTTCAGTAGTGCTTTGCTTATCCGGGGCTTCTTTCCCTTCCATATGAAATTGGTGATTTGTTTCTCTATCCCCTTAAAATATGACATTGGAATTTGGATCGGAAGTGCGTTAAATGTATAGATGGCTTTTGGTAGAATAGACATTTTTACTATGTTAAGTCTTCCTATCCATGAGCAAGGTATGTTTTTCCACTTAAGTATGTCCTTTTGAATTTCTTGTAGTAGAGCTTTGTAGTTTTCTTTGTATAGGTCTTTTACATCCTTGGTAAGATTTATTCCTAAGTATCTTATCTTCTTGGGGGCTACTGTGAATGGTATTGATTTGGTTATTTCCTCTTCGGTGTTCTTTTTGTTGATGTAGAGGAATCCAAGTGATTTTTGTATGTTTATTTTATAACCTGAGACTCTGCCAAACTCTTCTATTAGTTTCAGTAGTTTTCTGGAGGATTCCTTAGGGTTTTCTGTGTATATAATCATGTCATCTGCAAATAGTGATAACTTTACTTCTTCCTTGCCAATCCGGATACCTTTTATTTCTTTGTGTAGCCTGATTGCCCTGGCTAAGACTTCCAACACGATGTTGAATAAGAGCGGTGATAAAGGGCATCCTTGTCTGGTTCCCGTTCTCAAGGGAAATGCTTTCAGGTTCTCTCCATTTAGAGTGATATTGGCTGTTGGCTTTCCATAGATGCCCTTTATTATGTTGAGGAATTTTCCTTCAATTCCTATTTTGGTAAGAGTTTTTATCATAAATGGGTGTTGGACTTTGTCAAATGCCTTTTCTGCATCAATTGATAAGATCATGTGGTTTTTGTCTTTTGTTTTATTTATGTGATGGATTACATTAATGGTTTTTCTGATATTAAACCAGCCTTGCATACCTGGTATAAATCCCACTTGATCAGGGTGAATTATTTTTTTGATGTGTTGTTGGATTCTATTGGCTAGAATTTTGTTGAGGATTTTTGCATCAATGTTCATGAGGGATATAGGTCTATAATTTTCTTTTTTTGTAATGTCTTTACCTGGTTTTGGTATCAGGGAGATGGTGGCTTCATAGAATGAGTTGGGTAGTATTCCGTCATTTTCTATGCTTTGGAATACCTTTAGTAATAGTGGTGTTAACTCTTCTCTGAAAATTTGGTAGAACTCTGCAGTGAAGCCGTCCGGGCCAGGACTTTTTTTTGTTGGGAGTTTTTTGATTACCGTTTCAATCTCTTTTTTTGTTATGGGTCTATTTAGTTGTTCGGCTTCTGAATGTGTTAGTTTAGGTAGGTAGTGTTTTTCAAGGAATTCATCCATTTCTTCTAGGTTTTCAAATTTGTTAGAGTACAATTTTTCATAATAATCTGAAATGATTCTTTTAATTTCATTTGGTTCTGTTGTGATGTGGTCCTTCTCATTTCTTATTCGGGTTATTTGTTTCCTTTCCTGTATTTCTTTAGTCAGTCTAGCCAATGGTTTATCAATTTTGTTAATTTTTTCAAAGAACCAGCTTTTGGCTTTGTTAATTCTTTCAATTGTTTTTCTGTTCTCTAATTCATTTAGTTCAGCTCTAATTTTTATTATTTGTTTTCTTCTGGTGCCTGATGGATTCTTTTGTTGCTCAGTTTCTATTTGTTCAAGTTGTAGGGACAGTTCTCTGATTTTGGCTCTTTCTTCTTTTTGTATGTGTGCATTTATTGATATAAATTGACCTCTGAGCACTGCTTTTGCTGTGTCCCAGAGGTTTTGATAGGAAGTATTTTCATTCTCGTTGCTTTCTATGAATTTCCTTATTCCCTCCTTGATGTCTTCTATAACCCAGTCTTTTTTCAGGAGGGTATTGTTCATTTTCCAAGTATTTGATTTCTTTTCCCTCGTTCTTCTGTTATTGATCTCTAGTTTTATTGCCTTGTGGTCTGAGAAGATGCTTTGTAATATTTCGATGTTTTGGACTCTGCAAAGGTTTGTTTTATGACCTAATATGTGGTCTATTCTAGAGAATGTTCCATGTGCGCTAGAAAAAAAAGTATATTTTGCAGCAGTTGGGTGGAGAGTTCTGTATAAGTCAATGAGGTCAAGTTGGTTGATTGTTGTAATTAGATCTTCCGTGTCTCTGTTGAGCTTCTTACTGGATGTCCTGTCCTTCTCCGAAAGGGGTGTGTTGAAGTCTCCTACTATAATTGTGGAGGTATCTATCTCGCTTTTCAGTTCTGTTAAAATTTGATTTATATATCTTGCAGCCCTGTCATTGGGTGCGTAAATATTTAATATGGTTATGTCTTCCTGATCAATTGTCCCTTTTATCATTATATAGTGTCCTTCTTTATCCTTTGTGGTGGATTTAAGTCTAAAGTCTATTTTGTCAGAAATTAATATTGCTACTCCTCTTCTTTTTTGCTTATTGTTTGCTTGATATACTTTTTTCCATCCTTTGAGTTTTAGTTTGTTTGTGTCTCTAAGTCTAAGGTGTGTTTCTTGTAGGCAGCATATAGATGGATCGTGTTTCTTTATCCAGTCTGTGACTCTCTGTCTCTTTATTGGTGCATTTAGTCCATTTACATTCAGGGTAATTATAGATAAATAAGTTTTTAGTGCTGTCATTTTGATGCCTTTTTATGTGTGTTGTTGACAATTTCATTTTTCCACATACTTTTTTGTGCTGAGGCGTTTTTCTTAGTAAATTGTGAGATCCTCACTTTCATAGTGTTTGACTTTATGTTAGTTGAGTCGTTACGTTTTTCTTGGTTTTTGTCTTGAGTTATAGAGTTGTTATACCTTTTTGTGGTTACCTCATTATATACCCCTATTTTTCTAAGTAAAAACCTAACTTGTATTGTTCTATATCGCCTTGTATCACTCTCCATATGGCAGTTCAATGCCTCCTGTATTTAGTCCCTCTTTTTGATTATTGTGATCTTTTACCTATTGACTTCCATGATTCCCTGTTATGTGTATTTTTTTTTTAATTAATCTTAATTTGTTTGTTTTTGTGATTTCCCTATTTGAGTTGATATCAGGACGTTCTGTTTTGTGACCTTGTGTTGTGCTGATATCTGATATTATTGGTTCTCTGACCAAACAATATCCTTTAGTATTTCTTGTAGCTTTGGTTTGGTTTTTGCAAATTCTCTAAACTTGTGTTTGTCTGTAAATATCTTAATTTCGCCTTCATATTTCAGAGAGAGTTTTGCTGGATATATGATCCTTGGTTGGCAGTTCTTCTCCTTCAGTGTTCTGTATATGTCGTCCCATTCCCTTCTTGCCTGCATGGTTTCTGCTGAGTAGTCAGAACATATTCTTATTGATTCTCCCTTGAAGGAAACCTTTCTTTTCTCCCTGGCTGCTTTTAAAATTTTCTGTTTATCTTTGGTTTTGGTGAGTTTGATGATAATATGTCTTGGTGTTTTTCTTTTTGGATCAATCTTAAATGGGGTTCGATGAGCATCTTGGATAGATATCCTTTCGTCTTTCATGATGTCAGGGAAGTTTTCTGTCAGAAGTTCTTCAACTATTTTCTCTGTGTTTTCTGTCCCCCCTCCCTGTTCTGGGACTCCAATCACCCGCAGGTTATCCTTCTTGATAGAGTCCCACATAATTCTTAGGGTTTCTTCATTTTTTTTAATTCTTTTATCTGATTTTTTTTCAGCTATGTTGGTGTTGATTCCCTGGTCCTCCAGATGTCCCAGTCTGCATTCTAATTGCTCGAGTCTGCTCCTCTGACTTCCTAGTGTGTTGTCTAATTCTGTTATTTTATTGTTAATCTTTTGGATTTCTACATGTTGTCTCTCTATGGATTCTTGCAACTTATTAATTTTTCCAGTATGTTCTTGAATAATCTTTTTGAGTTCTTCAACAGTTTTATCAGTGTGTTCCTTGGCTTTTTCTGCAGATATCCTAATTTCATTTGTGATATCATTAAGCATTCTGTAAATTAGTTTTTTATATTCTGTATCTGATAATTCCAAAATTGTATCTTCATTTGGGAAAGATTTTGATTCTTTTGTTTGGGGAGTTGGAGAAGCTGTCACGGTCTGCTTCTTTAAGTGGTTTGATATGGATTGTTGTCTCCGAGCCATCACTGGGAAACTAGTTTTTCCAGAAAATCCGCTAAAAAAAAACTGCAGTCAGATCCCTATCAGAGTTCTCCCTCTGGCTCAGGCTATTCAGATGTTAATGAAGCCGCCTGCGTGCAGTCCAAATCCCTGCGGGACGGTTCCCCGGCTCGGATGCTGCTCTTTCTGCTCCAAGATCAGTCACTGCCTCCCGGGGACTTCTCCTAACGGCTGCGTCCCACGCCGCCCGTGGAACCGGCTAGTCCCCCTCCCGGGGTTAGTTCAGGGGGGTGGAGCAGGTCTCTGTGCTTGTGCCGTACCTGACTGGTACGCTGGCTCCAGGCTCTGGAAACAATCGCTGCTTCCCCGTATTAGTTCGTTCTCCGTCTCTAAATCTGTGTTTGTTGTTCAGGGTTCGTAGATTGTTATGTATGTGATCGATTCACTTGTTTTTCCGTGTCTTTGTTGTAAGAGGGATCCGAGGTAGCGTCTGCCTAGTCCGCCATCTTGGCTCCGCCTCAATACCTCACTTTTAATGATGGATTGAACAGCTAAGCAGAAGACCTAGAAGAAAATAAAAATTGTGAACACTGCAAGATAACCAAACCTAACAGACATTTAGAATAGTTTGCCAAACAACAGCCAAATAAAAGTTCTTCTCAAATGCACATGGAACATTTTCCAGGATTGACCATATCAGAAGCTTCAATAAATATGTTGTTAAGTGCTGTTGAGTCTGTTCCGCCTCATAGTGATCCTGTGTACAACAAAAGGAAATGCTGCCCAGTTGTTATGCTTGAGCCCATTGTTTCAGCCACTGTGTCAGTCTATCTCATTGAGGGGCTTCCTCTTTTCCTTCGACCTTCCACTTTACCAAGCATGATGTACTTCTCCAGGGACTATTCACTCCTGATAACGTGGCCAGAGTAAATGAGATGAAATCTTTCCATCATCGCTTCCAAGGAGCATTTTGGCTGTACTTCTTCAATGAAAGATTTGTTTGTTCTTCCAGCAGTCCATGGTATATTCAACATTCTTCGCCAACACCATAATTCAAAGATGTCAATTCTTTTGGTCTTCTTTATTCATTGTCCAGCTTTCTCATGCAAATAAGGCAACTGAAAAGGCGTGGGTCAGGTGCACCTTTGTCATCAAAGTGACATCGATAAACATAAAAGAATTGACATTATACAAAATATTTTCTCAAACCATGATGGATTGAAATTAGTAATCAACAACAGAAAGAAATTTGAGAAATTCACAAGTATATAGAAATTAACGCACTCCGAAATAGCCAATGGGTCAAAGAAGAAATCATAAATAAAATTGTAGAATACTTGGAGATGGATGGCAGTGAAGACCAAGCATACCAAAACATGTAAGATGAAGCTAAAGCAGTGCTTCAAACCCGTTGCCATCGAGTCGATTTTGACTCCTAGAGACCTTATAGGCAGAATACAACTGCACCATAGGGTATCCAAGAAGTGCCTGGTGGATTCGAACTGCTGACCTTTTGGTTAGCAGCCTAACTCTTGAACACTACACCACCAGAGTTCCCAATGCAATGCTTAAAGGGAAATTTTTACCTGTAAATGCCTTTATTAAAAAATAAAAAAGATATCAAATCAATAACCTAATATTTCACCTTCAGACACTGAAAGAAGAGCAAATTAATCCTAAAACAAGCAGAAAGAAGGAAATAATAGAGTTCGTAATGGAACTTGATGAAATAGAAAATAGCAAAATAGAGAATATCAATGAAATCAAAAGATGGTTCTTTCTGAAGTTCAGGAATATGGACAAACCTCTAACTAGGCTGTTACGGATTGAATTGTGTCTCCCAAAAATATATGTTGAATTTCTGGCCCTTGTATTTATGGGTGTGATTCTGTTTAGGAATAGTTTTTTTATGATAATAAGGTCCTATCAGCATAGGGTGGATCCTAAACCTAATTAAGCATGAGTTACAAAAAAAAAAAAAAACAGAATAGGCACAGAGACACACACAGGGGGAAGACGGATGCCAAGGAACACCAAGGAATATCAAGGAATGCCAGGGATTGCTGGCAGAAACCAGGAACTAAGAGAGAGAGTCTCACAGAAGGAATCTATATGGCCGAGAACTTGATCTTGTGAATGATACATTGTATTTTTGAATTTTGTTAGCTTTCTACAAAGAATGTTGACTTTTTTTTTTTTTTGAGAGGCAGTTTCATTTCTGGTATATTACCTTAATCCTGTGTGTTCATGTCTAATTTTAGATTTTGTTAGGGTAGTTTTATTTAGTTTTGCGTTTATTCCTTAGTCTTTAGTTCCATTTTTGGTTTTTCTCTTGTTTTCTTATGTCTTGTTACGCATAACAAAAATTCCCAATGAGATTTCAAAGGAAAGTCCTAGATGTTTTCCAAGCCCCTCTAACTTGGCAAGCCTTAAACTCCAAATTCTGTCTCCCGAGAACCATGCTGCTACTGAAATCAATGTCTTTCAATGCTACTGAGCTCCCTGAAGTCTTATACTGGACATGCACAGTTTACAAGTCAGCCACACATTCAAGGGGATTTTGTACACATATTTTGGGTCTCTTCACTCTGTGCTACCTCCTTTCCAAGATTTTTTCCTCAATTTCTAGATGCTCTGGCAGCCACAGACTCTGAACTCTTGTTTCTTCAACCCAGCAAGACTGTTACTTTCACTTTTAGCTCTGTTTTTCCATGAATCTCCTAATATGAGAAATGTCTTTATGGGAAAAGTGTGATAAGTATAGTGCTTACCTGATTTGCTTTTGATATAATTTTTAAGAGTCTGATTTACAAACCCTCTGGAATATATTTACTGAAATTTTTCTAACTATCTGTGGGAAGGTTCTTCATAAAGCACTTTCGTAAAGACATCTCTGGACAAATACCATATTTGAACTGAAAATAGCAGTGTATATACATTTTTTATCCCCGAATGCTGTTCTTTTTCCCATGAAGCCCACGCGTAGTAACTTACAGTACCCTGAACATCAGCTGCACAGCGTAAATGAAAAGAGGATGCTCTCAGCTAACTTCTTAAATATGAATTAACAAGGCTCCTCTAAAATTGTTATTAACCCCCTGATAGCTGGTTAATTAGCCAAATACTAAGTGGAGCTGAAAATAACTGAACCAGCAGAATTTCTTGAAGGGACATTTACCTGTAGAGAATCAAACATACAGTAATTATTTCTTTGTTAGCTATTATTATAATGTAACCTCAAGTTGCACAATGAAAGAAGATGAATTCTCAACAAAGCTCTTCCCTCCCATCACGTTTTATTGCCAGCAATCAAGAGCCTGCCTAGGAAAAGGCTTGGCCTGAGAGCCTCCAAAACAATTTTCAGATCTGTTAGACAAGTTTAAATAAGAAAAAGAATCTTTTGAGCGATTGAGGGTTAAAGTCAAAACATAGAAATATGTACTTGTCTATATCTAGTGTAAAAAAAAGATTTAAATAAAAGGCATTTTAATTAATGTCATAGGAGAAATTTTTCAAAGATAAGTCTCTTCTTAGTTGGGATTCCAATAACGTGGTTAAATTATTGAGCAGCAATTGTGTTTCTATTTCTTGTCAAAGTTCCAAAATAAAATTCTTGCTTTTCCTATTAACCTATACTTTCATATTTATAATGTAATTTGCATTATTTCTATTACATGACTAATTCTAGTGTAAAATGCATTACCAGAGAAATGACATACCAAGTATATATATGACATAAATATTAAATTGATTAAAAACTTATATTTATTTAGCACCTACCATGTGAAAAGGAAGACCAAAAAATAATTCATGCATTTGAATTATGGTGTTGTTGAAAAACATTGAATATACCATGGACTGCCAGAAGAATGAACAAATCTGTCTTGGAAGAAGTAGAGCCATAACGTTCCTTAGAAAGGAGGATAGTGAAACTTTGTCTGATTTATTTTGGACATGTTATCAGGAGGGACCAGTCTCTGGAGAAGGACATCATGCTTAGTAAAGTAGAGGGTCAGCAAAAGAAGAGGGAAGACCCAACAAGATGGGTTGACACACTGACTGCAACAATGGACTCAAGCATAACAATGATTGTGAGGATGGTGCAGGATCAGGCAGTGTTTTATTCTGCTGTGCATGGGGTCACTATGAGTCGGAACCAACTTGATAACACCTAAAAACAACAACATGTGATATGTAGAGTCCCTGGGTGGTGCAAATAGTTAATGCGGTCAACTGCTGACCAAATGTTAGAGGTTTGAGTCTACCCAGAGTTGTCTTGGAAGAAAGACCTGACGATCTAAAAAAATCAGCCATTTAAAACCCTATGGAGCACAGTTCTACCCTGACATGCGTGGGGTCGCCATGACCCAGAATTGGTTTGACGGCAATTGGTTTGTTTGACAAGCACTGTGCTTTTAAAAATTTTTGTAATATCTTTATTAATATATTATTCACATATAATAAAACTCAATGATTAAATGTGTACAATTAAATGGTTTTTAATAGATTACACAGTTGTACTCCATTATCACAATCAATTTTTGAAAATTTTCATCATTTCAAAAGAAACTGGATACCCATTAGTACTTCTCATTTTCCCCCAAAATTCCTTAGCCTTAGGCAACTGCCAATCTACTTTCTGTCTCTATAGATTCAGCTAATCTGCACGTTCTATATAAATGGGATTAAAAAATATGTGGTGTTTTGCAACTGGTTCTTTCACTTAGCATAATGCTTTTAAGGTTTATTCAAGTTGTAGATCAGGGCTCCTAGGTTGTTACATATAATTGATTCTCTTGTTTTTTGGGGTCTTTGTTGTAAGAGGGATAACAAGAAGAGTCTGACTATTCCACCATCAAGTTGTAAAAAGTATTAGTTTTTCATGTTACCAAATAAAATGTGGTATATACATAAAAAAAAATTTTTATATACATACAATGGAATATTATTGCTCAATAATATTCCATTGTATGTATATACCACACTTTTTAATCCATTTATCATTTGATAGACATGGGCTTTTTCCACTTTTTGTCCATTATGAAAAATGCTACTATAAACATTCATTTACAAGTTGTTTTATGGACATACATTTAAATTTCTGCTGGCTATATACCTAAAAGTGAAATTGCAATATCATAAGGTAATTCTATGTTTAACTTTTTGATGAACTGGTAAACTGTTTTCTAAAGTGGCTGCATCATTTTATATTCCCATAGCATTGTATGAAGGTTTCAACATTCTTGTCAACATTTGCTATTATCTGTCTTTATGATTAGAGATACACTAAAAAAAAAAATGCCTTTGAGTGGATTCCCACTAACAGTGACCCTATACTGTTGTTGTTGTTGTTAGGTGCTGTCCTATTGGTTCTAACTTATAGCGACCCTAAGTACAACAGAAGGAAACACTGCCTGCTCCTGAACCAGCCTTACAATTGCTGCTACGTTTGAGCCCATTGTTGCAGCCACTGTGTCAATTCATTTCATTGAGGGTCTTCCTCTTTTTCGCTGACACTCTACTTTACCAAGCATGATGTCCTTCTCCAGGGATTGGTCCCTTCTGATAACATGTCCAAAGCACATGAGACAAAGTTTTGTCATCTTTGCTTCCAAGAAGCATTTTTGCTGTACTTCCTCCAAGACATCTAGGTCAATTGATATAACAAAGTTTGTTATGAAAACGTTCTGCATCCCACTTTCATGAGTGGCGTCTGGGATCTTAAAAGCTTGTGAGCAACCATCTGAGAAGCATCAATTGGTCCCATACCACTTGGAGCAAAGGAGAATAAAGGCAACCAAAGACACAAGGAGAACATTAGCCCAAGAGACTAGAGGTCAACATAAATCAGTCTCCACCAGCCTCAGACCAGAAGAATTAGATGGTGTCCAGCTACCACCAATGACCACCCTGGCAGAAACACAACAGAGAGTCCCAGACAGAGCAGGAGAAAAGTGTGGAGCAGAACTCAAATTCATGTAAAAAGATCAGATTTAATGGTCTGACAGAGACTGGAGGAACCCCCGAAGCCATGGCCCTTGGATTCTCTGTTAACCCAGAACTGAAACCATTCCCAAAGCTTACTCTTCAGACAAATATTAGATGGGACTATAAAACAAAAAATAACACACTTAAGGAGTGTGCTTCTTAGTTCAATCAAATACAGGAGACCAAATGGGCGGCTCCTGTCTGGAGGCAGAAAGAGAAGGCAGGTAGAGACAGGAACTGGTTGAATGGACACAGGAAAGACAGGGTGGAAAGGGGAAGTGTGTTTTCACATTGTGGGAATTGCAACTAATGTCACAAAACAATATATATATATATTGTTTTTAATATGAGAAATTAACTTGAGCTGTAAACTTTCACCCATAGAACAATTAAAAAAAATAGGGGAACAACAACAACAAAAATGGTGAGAATAATAGTACCAACCTCATAGCATTGTTGAGGATTTACATGAGTTAGAACATGGAAAGTTTTTGCAAGAGTACCTGGCATATGTCAGGTGTTAAAAAAATGTTGGTGTGATGGATAAATTTTTACATAAACTTTAGCTGTTTTAAAAAAAAAAGAGTAGATATCCTTTTCTTGTTCCTGATCTTAGAGGGAAAGCATGCAGTCTTTCACCATTAAGTATGATGGTAGTTTTTTTTTTTTTTTTTTTGTAGATGCTGTTTATCAGGGCCAAGAAATTCCCTACTATTCCTCGTTTGCTCTGAGTTTTTATCATGAAGTTGTGTTGCATTTTTTCTATGTCTCTTGAGATAGTAAAGTCTTTTCGATCATTTATTCTATTGAAATGTAGAACGTAGGTGTTAATATGTTAAACCAAGGATAAATTCCACTTGGTCTCGGTTTCTCATCTTCCACATGTGCTAGATTTGGTTTGCTAGTAAAATCAATCCTCATTATTGGTGGATAACATATTTGTAAATTCTTCTACTTGCTAAAAATAATCACAGTGCTTTTGTGGTCATATACAGACATGTGCATGTGTAGTTGTTGTTAGGTGCTGTTGAGTCAGTTCTGACTCATACAGACCCTATGTACAACAGAACGAAACACTACCCCATCCTTCACTACCCTCACAATCGTTATACTTGAGTCCATTGTTGCAGCCACTGTGTCAATTCATCTCCTTGAGGGTCTTCCTCTTTTTCACTGACCCTCTACTTTACCAAGCATGATGTCCTTCTCCAGTGTGTGGTTCCTCCGAATAACATGTCCAGACTTTGTGAGATGAAGTCTCGCCATTCTTGCTTCTAAGCAGCATTCTGGTTGTACTACTTCCAAGACAGATTTTTTTATTCTTTGGCAGTCCATGGTATATTCAATATTCTTCACCAACACCACAATTCAAAGGCATCAATTCTTCTTCAGTCTTCCTTATTCATTGTTCAGCTCTCACATGCATATGAGGTGATTGAAAACACCATGGCTTGGGTCAGGTGTACCTTAGTCCTCAAGGTGACATCAGAGGTCTTTGGCAGCAGATTTGTCCAGAGCAATCAGTCTTTTGATTTCTTGACTGCTGCTTTCATGGGTGTTGATTGCAGATCCAGGTACAATGAAATTCTTGACAGCTTCAGTCTTTTCTCCATTTATCATGATGATGCTTATTGGCCCAGTTGTGAAGTTTTTTTTGTTTTGTTTTGTTTTATGTTGTGGTGTAATCCATAATGAAGTCTATGGTCTTTGATCTTCATCAGTAAGTGCTCCAAGTCCTCTTCACTCTCAGCAAGCAAAGTTGTGTCATCTGCATAAGGCAGGTTGATAATGAGTCTTCCTCCAATCTTTATTCCATGTTCTTCATAAAGTACAGCTTCTCAGTTTATTTGCTCAGCATACAGATTTAATAAGTATGATGAAAGGATACAACCCTGACACACACGTTTCCTGACTTGAAACCATGCAGTATCCTCTTTTTCTGTTCAAATGACTGCCTCTTGATTTATGTACAGGTTCTGTATGAGCACAATTAAGTGTTCTGGAATTCCCATTCTTCACAATGTTATCCACAAGTTATTTGACTAGGAAGAAGCACCCAGCAGTCTACTTCTGAAAGGAATTACCCACTGAAAACCTTATGAATAGCAGCAGAACATTGTCTGATAAAGTGTCAGAATACAAACTCCTCAGGTTGGAAGGCTCTCAAAACATGACTGGGGAAGAGCCGCCATCTCAAAACGAAATGGATGGAGTCAATCTTTCAGGATCTTCATCCGCTGATGTGACACGACTCATAATGAGAAGAAAATGCTGCAAATATCCATTAATGATTGGGATGTGGAATGTACAAAGTATGAATCTAGAAAAATTGGAAATCACCAAAAATGAAATGGAATGCATAAACGTGGATAACCTAGGCATGAGTTAGCTGAAATGGACTGGTATCGGCCATTTTGAATCAGACAATCATATGGTCTACTATGCTAGGAATGATAACTTGAAGAGGAATGGCATTGCACTCACTGTTAAAAAGAAAATTTCAAGATCTTTCTGAAAGTAAAACACTGTTAGTGATAGGATACTATTCGTATGCCTACGAGGAAGACCAGTTAATATGACTATTATTCAAATTTAAGTACCAACCACTAAGGCCAAAGATGAAGAAATAGAAGATTTTTACCAACTTGGGCAGTCTAACATTGATCAAATATGCAATCAAGATGCACTGATAATTACTGATGATTCAAATGGGAAAGCTGGAAACAAACAAGCAGGATTGGTAGTTGGAAAATATAGCCTCGGTGATAGAAACAATACCAGAGAGTGCATGATAAAATTTTGCAAGATCAATGACCTATTCATTGCAAATGACTTTTTTCAACATAAATGGCAACTATACACATGGACCTCACCAGACGTTATACACAGGAATCATATCAACTACATCTGTGAAAAGAGATGATGGAAAAGCTCAATATCACCAGTCAAAACAAGGCCAGGGGACTATTGGAATAGACCATCAATTATTCATATGCAAGTTCAAGGTGGCAATGAAAAAATTAGAACAAATCCACGAGAGCCCAAGTAGGACCTTGAGTATATCCCACCTGAATTTACAGACCATCCCAAGAATAGATTGGATGCATTGAATACTAATAACCAGAGACCAGACGAATTGTGGAATGACATCAAGGACATAATACATGAAGAAAGCAAGAGGTCATTAAAAAGACAGGAAAGAGAGGAGGCAGAGCCAAGATGGCGGAATAGACAGATGGTTCCGGCAAGCCCTCTTAAAAAAAAGACCCGAAAAAACAAGTGAAACTAGTATATTTATGACAATCTGGAAGCCCTGAATGTCAAAGGCAAGCTTAGAAAATGAACTAAGGGGCAGGGTGAGGAAGAGACAGTTCAGAAGCAGAGAGGAGTTACCGGACCTGAATCGCGGGGTTGCCTCAGGAACCATTCCTGGGAGAAGTGGTGGCGGGCTGGTACTAGTGTTTGGCTGCAGTTTCCTCAGTTTGAAGCAGCCAGCCACACAGTCTACTCACACCTCTGGAACCAGAGAAGAACGGCACTCTAGGCAAAAGCTAAGTACTTGCGTATATTTTACCACTCCCCCCACCCCATGCCCAAGACAGTTTCAGCAGCTAATTTCCCTGGGACTGAGATAGGCCCTGTTGAGCTCCTTGAGCTATCCTCCCGGCCTTGGAGAAGGAATTAATTTACAATTTGGGGAAAAGATAATTTGCTGGGGAGCTCAGGACAGAACTGGCTCCTGTACAGGCATAAACAGTCTGTGCACTTTGAGTACCTTTCCCCTCTGCATGGATCTGTGTGGGTCTATTTCAGGAGAATAGGTCCCTGTTGGCAGACTCCAACTGTTTCAGCTGTGCAGCAGACAGGTGGGTGTTTGATTTTTGACATTGCTTTGCCTATTAAACAGGGCCCTCACCTACCCACATCAGGGGCCTAAGGACTGGCGGCTCTGCTCAGGTCACCCAGCCACCTGCGAGAGGGGTCCAAGGATAACTGGTACCTCCCAGTCCTTACAATCAAAAACATTAGATGCCATGGTCCATCTGTAGAACCCACCCGCCTGTACACTCTAGGGAAAAGGGACACTCTTTCTTCAGAGACACATGGGGTATGATTCTCAGCCCCCTGCCTTAGTTCAGAGTGTGATGCCCTGCTGCAACCAGATACTGGCACCTACACCAATTACCCCTGCCCCTCTAAGACTGTAGGACAGAGCCTGTACCACACACTTGATGATCAGCTACCTGGAAACCTGAACTGAATTCATACAAAAAAACTGAATGGACTCCTAGACTGATATACCTGATAACAGCTCTAGCCATCCGGGGACAGGAAGTCAGAACTCCAAAGGTGAAAATAATCAAGCTAGCTCACTCAAGCAACCCATTTGGGCATATCAAAACAAAACAAAGCAAGAAGCTATGACACAGTAAGCAAACACAAAATAAACTAATACGATAACTTATAGATGGCTCAGAGACAACAGTAAATATCAAATCATATAAAGAAACAGGCCATGAACTCTTCAACAAGCTCTCAAAACAAAGGATCAAGGGATCTTTGGATAAAAGTGCATTCCTGGAATTACCAGAGGCAGAATACAAAAGATTAATATACAGAACCCTTCTAGAAATCAGGAAGGAAATGAAGCAATATAAAGAACAAGCCAAGGAACACACAGATAAAGCAATTGAAGAAATTAAAAAGATTATTCAGGAACATAATGAAAAATTTAATAAGCTGGAAAAATCCATACACAGACAGCAATCAGAAAGTCAGAAGATTAACAATAAAATTACAGAAGTCGACAACTCAATAGAAAGTCGGAGGAGCAGGATCAAGCAAGTGGAAGGCAGAAATGGGGACCTTGAAGATAAAGCACATGGCGCCAATATATTTGAAGAAAAATTAGATAAAAGAATTAAAAAAAATGAAGAAACCTTAAGAATCATGTGGGAATCTATCAAGAGAAATAACCTACGAGTGATTGGAGTTCCAGATGGGGAGGAATAACAGAAAATACAGAGAGAATTTTTGAAGATTTGTTGGCAGAAATCTTCCCTGACATTGTGAAAGATGAGAAGGTATCAATCCAATATCCTCATCGAACTCCATATAAGGTAGATTTTAAAAGAAAGTCACCAAGACGTATTATAATCAAACTTGCCAAAACCAAAGATAAAGAGAGAATTTTAAGAGCAGCTAGGAATAAACGAAAAGACACCTACAAAGGAGAGTGAATAAGAATAAGCATGGACTACTTGGCAGACACCGTGCAGGCAAGAAGGCAATGGGATATACATAAAAATTGAAGGCAATGGAATTTATATAAAAATCGAAGGAACAAAATTGCCAGCGAAAAATCATATAGCCAGCAAAACTGTCTCTCAAATATGAAGGTGAAATTAGTACTTTTCCATATAAACAGAAGTTTAGGGAATTCATAAAAACCAAATCAAAACTACAAGAAACACTAAAGGGAGTTCTTTGGTTAGAAGACAAATAATATCAGATATCAACCAAAGAATAGAACACTGAGCAGAGCAATCAGAAGTCAAAACAGACAGGTAAATCACAAAAATAAATCCAGATTAAAAAAATGCTCAAAACAGGGAAAGAGGGATGTTATTATGTAAAAGAAGACATCTTTGAAACAATAAAGAGTGATTATGACATGCAGTCATAGATCTTCCGTATGGAGGGGAAGAAATAAAAGTTTTAAATTTAGAAAAATAGGGGTAAATAATAAGGTAACCACAAAGGAGACAAACTATCCTACATATCAAAATAAAATAAAACAAAAAAACAGAGACTCAGCAGAAACAAAATCAGCAATGAACATGAGGAAAGGACAATATTTAAAGACAATATACTCAGCACCTAAAATTAAGTGGGAAAAGAAATTGTCAACAACACACAAAAAAAGGCATCAAAATGATCGCACTAAATTCATACATATCCATAATTAAGGTGAGTGTAAGTGGACTAAATTCACCAATAAAGAGACAGAGAGTCTCAGACTGGATAAAGAAACACAATCTATCTCTATGCTGCCTGCAAGAGACACACCTTAGACTTAGAGACACAAACAAACTAAAAACTCAAAGGATGGATAAAAATATATCAAGCAAACAACAATCAAAAAAGAGCAGGAGTGGCCATACTAATTTCTGACAAAATAGACTTTAAATTCAATCCATCATAAAGGATAATGAAGGACACTATCTAATGATTAAAGGGACAATATACCAAGAAGATATAACCATATTATATACTTATTAATTTTTTTTTATACTTATTCACCAAATGACAGGGCTGCAAGATACATAAAACAAACTCTATCAGCATTGAAAAGTGAGATAGACAGCTCCACAATAATAGTAGGAGACTTCAACACACCACTTTTGGTGAAGGACAGGACATCCAGAAAGAAGCTCAATAAAGACATGGAAGATTTAAATGCCACAATCAACCAACTTGACCTCATAGATATACACAGAACACTCCACCCAACAGCACCCAAGTATACTTTCTTTTCTTCATCACATTGAACATTCTCTAGAATAGACCACATATTAGGTTATAAAGCAAGCCTTAGCAGAATCCAAAACATTGAAATATTACAAACCATCTTCTCTGATCATAAGGCCATAAAACGGAAATCCATAACAGAAAAAGCAGGGGAAAGAAATCAAACACTTGGAAACTGAACAAGACCCCGCTCAAAAAAGACTGGATTATAGAAGAAATTAAGGGTAGAATAAAGAAATTCATAGAATGCAATGAGAATGAAAACATTTCCTATCAGAACCTTTGGGACACAGTGAAAGCAGTGCTCAGAGGTCAATTTATATCAGTAAATGCACACATCCAAAAAGAAGAAAAGGCAAAAATCAAAGAATTATCCCTACAATTTGAACAAATAGAAAGACAGCAACAAAAGAAACCCTCAGGAACCAGAAGAAAAGAAATAATAAAAATTAGAGCAGAACTAAATGAAATAGAACACAGAAAAACAAATGAAAGAATTAACAAGACCAAAAGCTCGTTCTTTGAAAGAATAAACAAAATTGATAAACCTTTGGTCAAACTAAAAAAAGAAAAACAGGAGAGGAAGCAAATAACCCGAATAAGAAATGAGGTGGGCGATATTATAACAGACACAACTGAAATTAAAAGAATCATACCAGGTTACTATGAAAAATTGTACTCTAACAAATTTGAAAACCTAAAGGAAATGGATGAATTTCTAGAAACACACTACCTACCTAAACTAACACAGAGGTAGAACAACTAAATAGACCCATAACGAAAGAGATTCAAAGATAATCAAAAAAATCCCAGTAAAAAAATATCCTGTCCCAGACGGCTTCACTGCAGAGTTCTACCAAACTTTCAGAGCAGAGTTAACACCACTACTACTAAAGGTATTTCAGCACATAGAAAAGGACGGAATACTCCCAAACTCATTCTATGAAGACACCATATCTCTGATACCCAAACCAGGTAAAGACACCACAGCAAAAGAAAATTACAGACCTATATCCCTCATGAACTTAGATGCAAAAATCCTCAACAAAATTCTTGCCAATAGAATTCAACAACATATCAAAAAAAATAATTCACCGTGGCCAAATGAGATTCATACCAGGTAGGCAGGGATTGTTCACCATTAGAAAAACAATTAAAGTAATCCATCATATAAATAAAACAAAAGACAAGAATCACATGATTTTATCAATTGATGCAGAAAAGGCATTTGACAAAGTTCAACACTCATTCATGATAAAAAATCTCAGCAAAATAGGAATAGAAGGACAATTCCTCAACATAAAAAAGGGCATTTATACAAAGCCAATTTTTTTAACAGCCAACATATCCTAAATGGAGAGAGCCGGAAAGCATTCCCCTTGAGATCAGGAATCACACAAGGATGCCCTTTATCGCCTCTCTTATTTAACATTGTGCTGGAGGTCCTAGCCAGAGCAATTAGGCTAGATAAAGAAAGAAAGTGTATCCAGATTGGCAAGGAAGAAGTAAAAGTAACTCTATTTGCAGATGACATGATCTTAGGCACAGAAAAACCTAAGGAATCCTCAAGAAAACTACTGAAGCTAATAAAAGAGTTCAGCAGAGTATCAGGATACAAGATAAACATACAAAAATCAGTTGGATTCCTCTACACCAACAAAAAGAACATCGAAGAGGAAACCAACAAATCAATAGCATTTATAGAAGCCCCCAAGAAGACGAAATACTTAGGAATAAATCTTACGACAGTTGTAAAAGACATACAAAGGAAACTACAAAACACTTCTTTAAGAAACCAAAAGAGACTTAAGTGGAAAAACATACCTTGCTCATGGATACGAGGACTTTACATTGTAAAAATGTCTATTCTACCAAAAGTGATCTATAGATTTAATGCAATTCTGACCCAAATTCCAATAACATTTTTTAATGAGATGGAGAAACAAATCACCAACTTCATATGGAAGGGAAAGAGGCCCCGGATAAGCAAAGCATTCCTGAAAAAGAAGAACAGACGGGGAGGTCTTACTCTACCTGATGTTAGAACCTATTATACCGCCACAGAAGTCAAAAGAGCCTGGTACTGGTACAACAACAGAAACATGGACCAATGGAACAGAATTGAGAATCCGGATAAAAACCCACCCATATATAAGCAGCTGATATTTGACAAAGGCCCAGTGTCAGTTAATTGGGGAAAAGATAGTCTTTCTAACAGATGGTGTTGGCATAAGTAGATATCCATCTGCAAAAAAATGAAACAAGACCCATACCTCACACCATGCACAAAAACTAACTCAAAATGGATCAAAGACCTAAATATAAAATCTAAAACAATAAAGATCATGGAAGAAAAAGTAGGGGCAATGTTAGGAGCCCTAATACATGGCATAAACAGTACACAAAATATTATAAAGAATGTAGAAGAAAAACTAGATAACTGGGAGCTCCTAAAAATCAAACACCTATGTTCACCCAAGGACTTCACCAAAAGAGTCAAAAGATTACCTACAGACTGGGAAAAAGTTTTTAGCTATGACATTTCCAGTCAGCATCTGAGTTCTAAAATCTACATGATACTGCAAAATATCAACTACAAAAAGACAAATAACCTAATTAAAAAATGGAAAACATATAAACAGACACTTCACTAAAGAAGACATTCAGGTAGCTAACAGATACATGAGGAAATGCTCACGATCATTAGCCATTAGAGAAATGCAAATCAAAACTACAGTGAGATTCCATCTCACTCCAACAAGGCTGGCATTAATCCAAAAAACACAAAATAATAAATGTTGAAGAGGCTGTGGAGTGAATGGGACACTTATTTACTACTGGTGGGAATGTAAAATGGTACAAACACTTTGGAAATTGATTTGGCGCTTCCTTAAAAGGCTAGAAATAGGACTACCATATCATCTAGCAATCCCAATCCTTGAAATATATCCTAGAGCAATAAGAGCCTTTACACGAACAGATATATGCACAACCATGTCCATTGCAGCACTCTTTACAATAGCAAAAAGATGGAAGCAACCAAGGTGCCCTTCAATGCATGAATGGATAAATAAATTATGGTATATTTACACAATGTTATACTCTGCATTGTTAAAGAACAGTGATGAATTTGTGAAACATCTCATAACATGGAGGAATCTGGAAGGCATTATGCTGAGTGAAATTCAAATTAGTCAGTTGCAAAAGGACAAATACTATGTAAGACCACTATTATAAAACTGGAGAAATAGTATAAACAGAGAAGAAAATATTCTTTGATGGTTACGAGAGCAGGGAAGGAGGGTGGGAGAGGGATATACACTAATTAGACAGTAGATAAGAACTACTTTGTGTGACGGGAAAGACAACACACAATACAGGCGAGGTCAGCACATCTGGACTAAACCAAAAGCAAAGAAGTTTCCTGAATAAACTGAATGATTCAAAGGCCAGAGTAGCAGGGGCAGGGGTCTGGGGACCATGGTTTCAGGGAACATCTAAGTCAACTGGCATAATAAAATCTATTACGAAAACATTCTGCATCCCATTTTGGAAAGTGGCGTCTGGGGTCTGAAACGCTAGCAAGTGGCTATCTAAGATGCATCAGTTGGTTTCAACTCATCTGGACCAAAGGAAAATGTAGAACACCAAGTGCACAAGGTAATTGCGAGCCCAAGAGACAGAAAGGGACACATATACCAGAGAGTACATCTTCCTGAGACCAGAAGAACTAGATAGTGTCCGGCTACAATTGATGACCTCCCTGACAGGAAGCACAGCAGAGAACCCCTGAGGGAGCAGGAGAGCAGCGGGATGTAGCTCCCATATTCTGGTAAAAAGACCAGACTTAATGATCTGACTGAGACTAGAAGGACGCTGGTGATCATGGCCCTCAGACCTTCTGTTTGTCCAGGCCAGTAACCATTCCCAAAGGCAACTCTTCAGACAGGGATTGGACTGGGATGCTGGTGAGAAGTGAGCTTCTTGGATCAGGTGGACACTTGAGACTATGTTGGCATCTCCCTTCTTGAGGGGAGATAAGAGGGTAGAGGGGGTTAGATGCTGGGGAAATGGACAAGAAAAGAGAGATTGGAGGGCAGGAGTGGGCTGTCTCATTAGGGGGAGAGCAATTGGGTGTATGTAGCAAGGTGTATATAAGTTTTTGTGTGAGAGAGTGACTTGATTTGTAAACTTTCACTTAAAAAAAAACTTAAAGCACAATAAAATTTTTTTTAAAAAAGGACAGGAAAGAAAGAAAAGACCAAAATGGATGTCAGAAGAGACTCTGAAACTTGCTCTTGAACATCAGGTGGATAAAGCAAATGGAAGAATTATGAAGTAAAAGAGCTGAACAGAAGATTTCAAAAGGGGGCTCGGGAAGACAAAGTAAATTATTATAAGGACATGTGCAAAGACCTGGAGATAGAAAACCAAAAGAGAAGTACCTGCTCAGCATCTCTCAAACTGAAAGAAGTGAAGAAAAAAATTCAAGCCTCTAGTTGCTATATTGAAGGACTCTCTGGGCAAAATATTAAACAACACAGGAAGCATCAAAAGCAGATGGAAGGAATACACACAGTCACTATATCAAAAAGAATTGGTTGATGTTCAACCATTTCAGGAGGTAGCATATGATCAGGAACTGATGGTACTTAAGAAAGTGGTCCAAGCCACACTGAAGACATTGGTGAAAATCAAGGCTCCAGGAATTGATGGACTACCAATTGAGATGTTTCAACAATTGGATGCAGTGCTGGAAGTGCTCACTCGTTTATGCCAAAAATTTTGGAAGACAGCTACCTGGCCAAAGGACTGGAAGAGATCCACATTTATGCCTAATTCAAAGGCAAGAGATCCAGCAGAATGTTGAAATTATCAAACAATATCATTAATATCACATGCAAGTAAAATTTTGCTGAAGATCATCCAAAAGCGGCTGTAGCAGTACATTAACAGAGAACTGCCAGAAATTCAAGCCAGGTTCAGAAAAGAATGTGGAACCAGGGATGTCATTTCTGATGTCAGATGGATCCTGTCTGAAAGCAGAGTATACCACAAAGATGTTTATGTGTGCTTTATTGACTATGCAAAGGCATTTGACTGTGTATGTGTAGCGTGGTGACAAATTTCCAGCTGAGGTTTAGTAAGTTTGATTTTGTATTCACAATTTCAGTGTGCACAAGGACTTGATAAAAGGTAACTACTACAAATAATGAAAAATGATGGTGGTTTATTGATGATTTTTCCATCTATACTTGTATGAGATATCAGTGTGCCGCTTTGTTTCCTTACGATGTCTTTTTTCTGGTATTGGGGTAATATTGGACTCAGAGTGAATTGGGAAGTATTTCCTTCTCTTCTATTTTTTTATGAGTTTGTGAAGAATTGATATATTAATGCTTACTTTAATCGTTGGTGGAATTCATCAGGGAAGCCATTTCCACCTGGGTTTTGTTTGTTAGAGTTTTTTTTTTTAAATAATCAATGCAATATCTTTTCTTGTTATAGGTATATTCAGATATCCTATGTTCTCTGAGTCAGGTTTGCTAGTTTGGGTCTTTCTAGGGTTTTAATTTATTCTAATTACATAATTATTTTTTATAGTTATTCATAGTATTTTCTTATAATAAATCTTAATTTTCTTTAAAGTTGTTAATAATTTCCTATATTTCATTACTGATTTTAGTAATTTAAGTCTTCTCTCTTTTTTCATGGTCATTCTATCCAAACATTTGTTAATTTTGTTGATTTTTCAAAGAACCATCTTTTAATTCCTTCATTTTCATCTTGTTTTTCTGTTCTCTCTTTCAACGATTTCTGCTCTAATTTTTATCATATTTTCCCTTCTCCCACTTAAGATTTAGCTTGTTCTTCTTTTTCAGTGTGTTACAGTGTAAGGTTAGGTTATGGATTTAAGATCTTCTATCTTAATGCAGATATTTACAGCTATAAATTTTCCACATATTGCTGCTTTAACTACATTCCATAAATTTTTGAATGATGTTTACTCAGTTTCATACACACAAATTAATGAAAATTAAGGGAGACATAAGTAAATGGAAACACATGCCATGCTTATGGATTGGAAGATTTAATATTGTTAAGATGTCAATATTACACAATGTGATCTATAGATACAATAAAATTCTTATGAAAATTCCAACTGCCTTCTCTGTAGAAATGGAAATGCCAATCCTCAAATATATACGAAATTGCAACAGACCCTGAATAGCCAAAGCAATCTTTAAAAACAAGAACAAAGTTGGAAGACTCACACTTCCTGACTTCAAAATATACTAAAAAGTTATATTAATCAAAATACCCTCTTTCTGGCATAAGAACACACATACAGACCAATGGAATAGAATTGAAATTCCAGAAATAAAACCATACTTATTTGGTCTTTTAATTTTCAACAAGGTTGATAAGTCTATTCAATGGAGAAATAATAGTCACTTCAATAAATTTTGCTGTGAAAACTGGATTTGCCCATGCAAAATACAGAAGTTGGACTCATACATCACATCATATACAAAAATCAAATAAGAATGGACTAAGGACTTAGATGTAAGAACTAAAACCATTAAACTCTGTAAAGAAAACAGTGGTGATGTTTCAGGACCACCTAATTTTTGACAATAAATTCTTAGATATTACACCAAAAGCACAAGCAATAAAAGAAAAAAATAGATAAACTGAACTTCAGGGAAATTAAAAACTTTTGTGCATGAAAGAACTTTGCCAAAAAAGTAAAGGGACAACCTTTAGAATGGCAGAAAGTATTTGAGAACCATATACCTGATAAGGATTTAATATCCAACATATGCAAAGAACTCTAAAAATTTAACAACTAAAAGACAAACAGCGTCATCAAAAAATGGGCAAAAAGAATAGGTGGGGTCAAGATGGCATAATAGATGCTTCATGTCTTCCCTTTTACAACAAAGACCCCCCCCAAAACAAGTGAATTGGATATATATGACAATCTAGAAACCCTAAGCATCAAAGACAAAGCTGAAGAATCTGACTGAGTGACAGGTGGAGAGATAATTCAAATACAGCAAGAACAGAGAATTATAGATCACAGGATCACAGGTGTCCTGCTAGCTGAATCTGCACAGTGCACACAGGTGGAGGCAAGCAGCAACATTCCAAGTTGAAACTCACCCCACCTGGTGCAGCTAAGCAGCAGTGAATCTGTACACACCTCCAGAACCAAACAGGAGAGACACCAGACCTGCGAAAGTTAAGTGCAAGTTCTCAACCCACTGCATGTGCACCATAACCCTCCCCCCACCAGAGCTCCACAGTCGAGAAGCACTCCCTTCTCCTCATCCATCCTCTTCCCTGCTCTGACACCAGTCCGGTAACATTCAACATTACCACATTCCCTAAGCCAGGAACTTACGACCTGCTCTTGAGGCATTCATCCCTTTGCCCAGCTACTGGTGTAGGGGGGCCACAGACTTGCAGAACCCTTCATCCTGGCTGACCACCCACACCAGTGCCTTGCTGGCTGACCTGGCACGACATACCTCATTAGGACAAGATGGGCAGGGCATTCATTTGAAGCCCATTTTCACCTGAAGTAGCCAAGTGGAAGCTGAAGATTTGTGACATTGAACATGACCCGATCCCCTAAGAAGGGGTTTCACTCACCCACACTAGAGGCCTGAGGGCCAGCAGTACCACCCACTCCATCTAGCTGCCCAAGACAGGGGCATAAAAATTAGTGGCACCTTCCCATCCCTTCAGCCAGTGACACCAGGCACCTCAAGGCTGGCTTCAGTAACCCCCCCCCCCCACTAAGTGTTCTAGTGAACAGGTGCACACCTTCCATTTAGGCACCTGAGGACCACTGACAACCCCCAGCTTTGCCCCCCACATCATCCCCTGCTGCAACCAGAGACCTGTGCTTGCTTTGAAGACCCCCACATAGTCATGCCCACCCAGTGTTATAACTGAGTGTCTCCTCAACACACAGTTGATGACCAATGACCCAGGTACCTGTGCCCCAACCAACTAGTAAGCAGCAGAACACACACACAACAACCAACCTAACAACCAGGGAGAATACCCCCTACACCCATGGCCAGGTGACCAGCAAAAACACCACCTATATCTTCAGAAACCCAGCAAGAAGAGTGAACATGCTACTGAGCTCACACACCCAGTAACTGCTCTGACCACCTAGAGACAGGAGGTGAGAACTTCAACAAGGCTTGATTAACAATGAGAGTAGCACACATGCTTAGCCTACTTGGACACATCAAAACAAAACAAAAATTCAGGATGCAATAAGCAAAAATACAACAAATAAAAAAATATAAAATGTATTGGTGCCTCGGTGACAAAAGTCAATATCAAATCACATTAAGAAGCAGGACAACATGGCTCCAGCAAAAAAACAAAATAAAGAACCAGAAAACCTTCCGGGAAAGATAAGTCAACGGAAATACCTGAAAAAGAATTCAAAAGACTAATATACAGAGCTCTCCAAGAGGTCAAGAAGGAGATCAGGCAAAACACACACCAAACCAAGGAACACACGGAAAAGCAATAGAAGAATTCAGGAAAACAATGCAAGAACAAAATGACAGAATAAACGTGCTGCTAGAAACCATACAGAGACAACAACTAGAAATCCAAAAAATTAACAGTAAAGTTTTGGAATTAGACAACTCAATAAAAGCTCATAGGAGCAGAATTGAGACAATGGAAATCAGAATTAGTGAGATTGAAGATAAATCCCTTGACACCAGTTTGTATGAGGAAAAATAAAAAAAAAAAAAGAATTAAGAAAAATGAAGAAAGCCTAAGAATTATGTTGAATACTATCAAAAGGAAAAACCTTTGAGTGATAGGAGTACCGGAACAGGAAGGGATAACAGAAAACACAGAGAGAATTGTTGATTTTCTGGCAGAAAACTTCCCTAATGTCATGAAAGATGAGACAATATCTATCCATGAAGCTCAATGAACCCCATACAGGATAGACCGCAAAAGAAGGTCACCAAGACATCTCATAATCAAAGTTACCAAAACCAAAGACAAAGAAAGAATATTGGCAGCAGATAAGGATAAAGGAAAAGTCACCTACAAAGAAGAACCAATAAGATTAGGCTCTGATTACTCAGCAGAAGCCATGCAGGCAAGAAGGCAATTGGAGGATATATATAAAGCCTTGAAGGAAAAAAAAAAATTGCCAACAAAGAATTATATATATAACAAAATTGTCTCTCTAGTACAATGACAAAATTTGGTCATAGCCAGATAAACAGGAATTAAGGGACTATATTAAAAACCTACCAAAATTACAAGGAATACTATAGGGAGTCCTCCAGTTACAGAACCAACAACATCAAATAACAATCCAAGACTAGGACATAAGAGATATCAACCAGATACCAACCCAAAAAGGGAATTCACAAAAACAAAACAAAGCTAAAAGACTGAAAACAGGAAACCCAGAGACATCAATATGTAAATGACAACTTCCAAAAAAAAGAGGGAATAAACAGTGTAGTCATAGAATTTCCATATAGAGAGCAAGTTAAGACAATGTCAACAAATATGACTAGTTTAAACTCATTAAAATAAAGGTAAATTCCAAGATAACCATGAATGAAGATAACAAACCTACACATCAAAATAAAAAAGAAGAAAAACACAAAGACTGAACAAACAGAAAATCAACAGTAATGAAAGAGATGAAAAGAAAATACATAAACAAGAAAAACTCAGCACAGAAAATTAAGCAGAACAAAGAAATCCTCAACACAACACACACACACACACACAACACAAGGCAGCAGTAACTCATGCCTATCAATAATTACACTGAATGTAAATGGCCTAAATGCACCAGTAAAGAAATAGAAAGTGATAGAATGAATAAAAAAACATGATCCATTTATATGCTATCTACAATAGACACACCTTAGACACGAAGACATAAACTAAAAAGCAAAGGATGGAAAAAATACATCAAGGAAACAATAACTGAAAAAGAGCAAGAGTGGCAACATTAATCTCTGATAAAATAGAATTTAAAGCAAAACCCACCATAAAGGATAAAGAGGGACACTATATAATGACTGAAGTGTCAATACACCAGGCCGACATAACCATACTAAATATATATGCACCCAAAGACAGGGCTCCAAAATACACGAAAGAAGCTCTAACAGCATTGAAAAGAGACATAGTTCCACAATAATAGTATGAGACTTCAATACACCACTTTCAGTGAAGGACGGAACATCCGGAAAGAAACTGAATAATGATATGGAAGATCTAAATGCCACAATAAACCAACTCAACCTCATAGACATATATGGAACACTCCACCCAACAGCACCAAAGTATACATTCTTTTCCAATGCATATGGAACATTCTCCAGAATAGACCACATTTTAGGCCACAAAGCAAGCCTTAACAAAATCCAAAACATTGAAATAATACAAAGCATCTTCTCTATAATCATAATGCCATAAAAGTAGAAATCAATAACAAAAACAAAAAGGGGAAAAAAATAAATACATGGAAACTGAACAACACCTTGCTTAAAAACTACCAGGTAATAGAAGAAAACAAGGATGGAATAAAAAAACAATCACAGAATCTAATGAGAATGAAAACACATCTTATCAAAAATCTTTGGGACAACAGCAAAAGCAGTGCTTAGAGGTCAGTTTATAGCAATAAGTACACACATCAATAAAGAAGGATGTGGCAAAATCAAAACATTAACCCCACAACTCAAACAAATAGAAAGAGAGCAACAAAAGCAGCCCTCAGGCACCAGAAGAAAGGAAATAATAAAGATTAGCACAAAAATAAATGAAATAGAGACCAGAAAAACAATTGAAACAATCAACCAGACCAGATGTTGATTCTTTTAAAAGAGCAACAAAATCAACAAACCATTGGTCAAACTGACAAAGAAAAACAGGAGAGGAAGTAAAAAACCTGAATAATAAATGAGTCAGGTGATATCACAACAGACCCACCTTAAATAAAAAGGATCATAACAGAATACTATGAAAAGCTGTATTCCAACAAATTTGAAAACCTAGAAGTAATGGACAAATCTCTGGAAACATACTACCTCCTAAATTAACACAAACTGATCAATAGCCAAAGAAGAGATTGAAGAGTTCATTAAAAAAAAGTCCCAGAGAGGCGGGGCCAAGATGGCGGACTAGGTGGACGCTACCATGGATCCCTCTTGCAACAAAGACTCGGAAAAACAAGTGAATCGACCACAGACATAACAATCTACGAACTCTGAACAACAAAAACAGACTTAGAGACGGAGAACGAACAAATATGGGCAGACAGCGATCGTTTTCAGAAGTAGGAGCCAGCGCACCAGGCAGGTGACCTTCGGAGCCCGATCTGGGGCAGTGCCCAGGGGGGCAGACGACACACACAAGGGGCCCAGCCCTACCCCCCCCGAACCCATCCCGGGAGGGAGTCTAGCTGGTTGGTGCGGGCGGCGTAGCGGCACAGCCGGTGGGAGAAGCACCCGGGAGGCAGTGACAGATCTTGGAGCGGGGAGAGCAGCTTCCCAGCCGGGGAGCCATCCCGCTGGGATTTTGGCGAGAGCGGGCGGGGCGTGAGCGAGGGGTCCAGTTAGATTTCCCTGAATTGACCCCGGAGGCGGGCCCAGCTGTTCGTGCGGGTGACGCCCACCCAGTTCGCATGAGCGGAGCGGCGCGCCGGAGGGAGAAGTCCCCGAGAGGAAGTGACTGGTTTTGGAGCAGAGAGAGCAGCGTCCCAGCCGGGGAGCCACCCCGCCGGGTTTTTGGCAGATGCGGGTGGAGCGTGAACACGGGGATCGGCTCTATATTCTGTGGTGCTACACTCCTAGCTCTCTGATCCCTCCCCCACCCTCCCCAGGCAGCTCCATTAACATCCGAATACCCGGAGCCAGAGGGAGAATTCAGATAGGGATCTGACTGCATTTTTTTTTAGCTGATTACCTGGAAAAACTAGTTTCCCAGTGATGGCTCGGAGACAGCAGTCCATATCAAATCACATAAAGAAACAGACCATGACAGCTTCTCCAACCCCCCAAACAAAAGAATCAAAATCTTTCCCAAATGAAGATACAATCCTGGAATTATCAGATACAGAATATAAAAAACTAATTTACAGAATGCTTAAAGACATCACAAATGAAATTAGGATAACTGCAGAAAAAGCCAAGGAACCCACTGATAAAACTGTTGAAGACTCAAAAAGATTATTCAAGAACATAGTGGAAAAATTAATGAGTTGCAAGAATCCATAGAGAGACAGCATGTAGAAATCCAAAAGATTAACAATAAAATTACAGAATTAGACAACGCAATAGGAAGTCAGAGGAGCAGACTCGAGCAATTAGAATGCAGACTGGGACATCTGGAGGACCAGGAAATCAACACCAGCATAGCTGAAAAAAAAATCAGATAAAAGAATTAAAAAAATGAAGAAACCCTAAGAATCATGTGGCACTCTATCAAGAAGGATAACTTGCGAGTGATTGGAGTCCCAGAACAGGGAGGGGGGACAGAAAACACAGAGAAAATAGTTGAAGAACTCCTGACACAAAACTTCCCTGACATCACGAAAGATGAAAGGATATCTATCCAAGATGCTCATCGAACCCCATTTAAGATTGATCCAAAAAGAAAAACACCAAGACATATTATCATCAAACTCGCCAAAACCAAAGATAAACAGAAAATTTTAAAAGCAGCCAGGGAGAAAAGAAAGGTTTCCTTCAAGGGAGAATCAATAAGAATAAGTTCAGACTACTCAGCAGAAACCATGCAGGCAAGAAGGGAATGGGATGACGTATACAGAGCACTGAAGGAGAAAAACTGCCAACCAAGGATCATATATCCAGCAAAACTCTCTCTGAAATATGAAGGAGAAATTAAGATATTTACAGATAAACACAAGTTTAGAGAATTTGCAAAAACTAAACCAAGACTGCAAGAAATGCTAAAGGAGATTGTTCAGCCTGACGACCAATAATATCAGGTTCCAGCACAATACAAGGTCACAAAACAGAACGTCCTAATATCAACGCAACTCAAATAGGGAAAGCACAAAAACAAACAACTTAAGATTAATTCTAAAAAATAAATAAATAAACAAAATAATACACATAACAGGGAATCATGGAAATCAATAGATAAATGATCACAATAATCAAAAAGAGGGACTAAATATAGGAGACATTGAACTGCCAGATGGAGAGTGATACAAGGCGATATAGAACGACACAAGTTAGGTTTTTACTTAGAAAAATAGGGGTAAACAATAAGGTAACCACAAAAAGGAATATCAATTCCATAACTCAAGAAAAAAGCCAAGAAAAACGTAACGACTCAACTAACATAAAGTTAAACATTATGAAAATGAGGATCTCACAAGCTACTAAGAAAAACGTCTCAGCACAAAAAAGTATGTGGAAAAATGAAATGGCCAACAACACACATGAAAAGGCATCAAAATGACAGCACTAATAACTTATTTATCTATAATTATGCTGAATGTAAATGGACTAAATGCACCAATAAAGAGACAGAGAGTCACGGACTGGATAAAGAAACACGATCCATCTATATGCTGCCTACAAGAGACACACCTTAGACTTAGAGACACAAACAAACTAAAACTCAAAGGATGGAAAAAAATATATCAAGCAAATAATAAGCAAAAAAGAAGAGGAGTAGCAATATTAATTTCTGACAAAATAGACTTTAGACTTAAATCCACCGCAAAGGATAAAGAAGGACACTATATAATGATAAAAGGGACAATTGATCAGGAAGACATAACCATATTAAATATTTATGCACCCAGTGACAGGGCTGCAAGATACATAAATCAAATTTTAACAAAATTGAAAAGTGAGATAGACACCTCCACATTTATAGTAGGAGACTTCAACACACCACTTTCGGAGAAGGACAGGACATCCAGTAAGAAGCTCAATAGAGACACGGAAGACCTACTTACAACAATCAGTCAACTTGACCTCATTGACTTATACAGAACTCTCCACCCAACTGCTTCAAAATATACTTTTTTTTATAGCGCACATGGAACATTCTCTAGCATAAACCACATATTAGGTCATAAAACAAATCTTTGCAGAATCCAAAACATCGAAATATTACAAAGCATCTTCTCAGACCACAAGGCAATGAAGCTAGAAATCAATAACAGGAAAACTAGGGAAAGAAATCAAATACTTGGAAAATGAACAATACCCTCCTGAAAAAAGACTGGGTTATAGAAGACATCAAGGAGGGAATAAGGAAATTCTTAGAAAGCAACGAGAATGAAAATACTTCCTATCCAAACCTCTGGGACACAGCAAAAGCAGTGCTCAGAGGCCAATTTATATTGATAAATGCACACATACAAAAAGAAGAAAGAGCCAAAATCAGAGAACTGTCCCTACAACTTGAACAAATAGAAAGTGAGCAACAAAAGAATCCATCAGGCACCAGAAGAAAACAAATAATAAAAATTAGAGCTGAACTAAATGAATTAGAGAACAGAAAAACAATTGAAAGAATTAACAAAGCCAAAAGCTAGTTCTTTGAAAAAATTGACAAAATTGATAAACCATTGGCTAGACTGACTAAAGAAAAACAGGAAAGGAAACAAATAACCTGAATAAGAAACGAGAAGGACCACATCACAACAGAACCAAATGAAATGAAAGGAATCATTTCAGATTACTACAAAAAATTGTACTCTAACAAATTTGAAAACCTAGAAGAAATGGATAAATTCTTGGAAAAATACTACCTACCTAAACTAACACATTCAGAAGTAGAACAACTAAATAGACCCATAACAAAAAAAGAGATTGAAACGGTAATCAAAAAACTTCCAACAAAAAAAAGTCCTGGCCCAGACGGCTTCACTGCAGAGTTCTACCAAACCTTCAGAGAAAACTTAACACCACTACTACTGAAGGTATTTCAAAGCATAGAAAAAGACGGAATACTACCCAACTCATTCTATGAAGCTACCATCTCCCTGATACCAAAACCAGGTAAAGACATTACAAAAAAAGAAAATTACAGACCTATATCCCTCATGAATATAGATACAAAAATCCTCAGCAAAATTCTAGCCAATAGAATCCAACAACACATCAAAAAAATAATTCACCCTGATCAAGTAGGATTTATACCAGGTATGCAAGGCTGGTTTAATATTAGAAAAACCATTAATGTAATCCATCACATAAATAAAACAAAAGATAAAAACCACATGATCTTATCAATAGATGCAGAAAAGGCATTTGACAAAGTTCAACACCCATTTATGATAAAAACTCTTACCAAAATAGGAATTGAAGGAAAATTCCTCAACATAATAAAGGGCATCTATGCAAAGCCAACAGCCAATATCACTCTAAATGGAGAGAACCTGAAAGCATTTCCCTTGAGAACGGGAACCAGACAAGGATGCTCTTTATCACCGCTCTAATTCAACATCGTACTTGAAGTCCTAGCCAGGGCAATTAGGCTAGACAAAGAAATAAAGGGTATCCAGATTGGCAAGGAGGAAGTAAAGCTATCACTATTTGCAGATGACATGATCGTATACATGGAAAACCCTAAGGAATCCTCCAGAAAACTACTGAAACTAATAGAAGAGTTTGGAAGAGTCTCAGGTTATAAAATAAACATACAAAAATCACTTGGATTCCTCTACATCAACAAAAAGAACACCAAAGAGGAAATCACCACATCAATACCATTCACAGTAGCCCCCAAGAAGATAAAATACTTAGGAATAAATCTTACCAAGGATGTAAAAGACCTATACAAAGAAAACTATTAAACTCTGCTACAAGAAATTCAAAAGGACATACTTAAGTGGAAAAACATACCCTGCTCATGGATAGGAAGACTTAACATAGTAAAAATGTCTATTCTACCAAAAGCCATCTATACATATAACGCACTTCCAATCCAAGTACCAATGTCATATTTTAAGGGGATAGAAAAGCAAATCACTAATTTCATATGGAAGGGAAAGAAGCCTCGGATAAGCAAAGCATTACTGAAAAAGAAGAAGAAAGTGGGAGGCCTCACTCTACCTGATTTCAGAACCTATTATACAGCCACAGTAGTCAAAACAGCATGGTACTGGTACAACAACAGGCACATAGACCAATGGAACAGAATTGGGAACCCAGATATAAATCCGTCCATGTATGAGCAGCTGATATTTGACAAAGGACCAGTGTCAGTCAATTGGGGAAATGATAGTCTTTTTAACAAATGGTGCTGGCATAACTGGATATCCATTTGCAAAAGAATGAAACAGGACCCATACCTCACACCATGCACAAAAACTAACTCCAAGTGGATCAAAGACCTAAACATAAAGACTAAAACGATAAAGATCATGGAAGAAAAAATTGGGACAACCCTAGGGGCCCTAATACAGGGCAAAACAGAATACAAAACATTACCAAAAATGATGAAGAGAAACCCGATAACTGGGAGCTCCTAAAAATCAAACACCTATGCTCATCTAAAGACTTCACCAAAAGAGTAAAAAGACCACCTACAGACTGGGAAAGAATATTCAGCTATGACATCTCAGACCAGCGCCTGATCTCTAAAATCTACATGATTCTGTCAAAACTCAACCACAAAAAGACAAACAACCCAATCAAGAAGTGGGCAAAGGATATGAACACACATTTCACTAAAGAAGATATTCAGGCAGCCAACAGATACATGAGAAAATGCTCCCGATCATTAGCCATTAGATAAATGCAAATTAAAACTACGATGAGATTCCATCTCACACCAACTAGACTGGCATTAATCCAAAAAACACAAAATAATAAATGTTGGAGAGGCTGCGGAGAGTTTGGAACTCTCATACACTGCTGGTGGGATTGTAAAATGGTACAACCACTTTGGAAATCCATCTGGCGTTATCTTAAACAGTTAGAAATAGAACTACCATACAACCCAGAAATCCCACTCCTCGGAATATACCCTAGAGATACAAGAGCCTTCACACAAACAGATATATGCACACCCATGTTTATTGCAGCTCTGTTTACAATAGCAAAAAGCTGGAAGCAACCAAGGTGTCCGTTAATGGAAGAACGGGTAAATAAATTGTGGTATATTCACACAATGGAATACTACGCATCGATAAAGAACAGTGATGAGTCTCTGAAACATCTCATAACATGGAGGAATCTGGAAGGCATTATGCTGAGCAAAATGAGTCAGAGGCAAAGGGACAAATATTGTATAAGACCACTATTATAAGATCTTGAGAAATAGAAAAAAAGGAGAACACATACTTTTGTGGTTACAAAGGGGGGAGGGAGGGAGGGAGGGAGGTAGAGGGTTTTTTATTGATCAATCAGTAGATAAGAACTGCTTTGCGCGAAGGGAAAGACAACACTCAATACAAGGAAGGTCAGCCTAATTGGACTAGACTAAAAGCAAAGAGGTTTCTGGGATAAAATGAAAGCTTCAAAGGTCAGAGGAGCAGGGGCTGGGGTCTGGGGAACATGGTTTGAGGGGACTTCTAAGTCAACGGGCAAAATAATTCTATTATGAAAACATTCTGCATCCCACTTTGAATTGTGGCGTCTGGGGTCCTAAATGCCAACAAGCGGCCATCTAAGATACATCAATTGGTCTCAACCCACCTGGAGCAAAGGCAAAGGAGGAACACCAAGGTCACACGACAACTAAGAACCCAAGAGACAGAAAGGGCCACATGAACCAGAGACCTACATTATCCTGAGACCAGAAGAACTAGTTGGTGCCCGGCCACAATCGATGTCTGCCCTGTCAGGGAGCACAACAGACAACTCCTGAGGGAGCAGGAGGCCAGTGGGATACAGACTCCAATTTCTCATAAAAAGACCATACCTAATGGTATGAATGCGACTAGAGGAATCCCAGAGACAATGCTCCCCAGAACTTATGATGGCACAGGACAGGAACCATCCCCGAAGACAACTCATCAGGCATGAAAAGGACTGGTCAGCGGGGGGGAGAGAGATGCTGATAAAGAGGGAGCTAATTAAATCAGGTGGACCCTGGAGAGTGTGTTGGCAACTCTTGACTGGAGGGGGGATGGGAAGATAGAGAGAGAGGGAAGATGGCAAAATTGGCACGAAACGAGAGACTGAAAGGGCTGACTCAATAGGGGGAGAGCAAGTGGGAGAGGGGAGTAAGATGTATGTAAACTTACATGTGACAGACTGATTGGAATGGTAAATGTTCACTTGAAGCTTAATAAAAATTAATTAAAAAAAAAAAAGTCCCAACAACAACAACAAAAAGCCCTGGCCCAGAGAGCTTCACAGGAGAGTTCTACCAAACTTTCAGAGAAGACTTAACACCAGTGTTACTAAGTGTATTTCAGACCATAGAAAAAGAAGGACTACTCCTGAACTCATTCTATGAAGCCAGAAGAAACCTGATACCAAAGCCAGGCAAAGACATCACAAACAAAGAAAACTACAGACCAATATTCCTCATGAACGTGGACCCAAAAATTCTCAACAAAATTGTAGTCAAGGGAATTCAACAGCATACTGAGAAAATTATGCACTGTGACCAAGTGAGATGCATACCAGGTAGGCAGTTATGGTTCAACATTAGAAAATCAATCAAAGTAATACACCACATATATAAACAAAAGAAGATAATCACATGATCGTATCAATTGATGCAGAAAAGGTATTTGACAAAGTCCAATACACAAACACCAGAAGAGAAACTAGATACCCGGGAGCTCCTAAAAACCAAACACTTATGCTCGTCAAGACTTCATCAAAAGACTGAAAAGAGAACTTACAGACCAGGGAAAATTTTTTTGCTATGACATATCCCATAAGGGTGTAATCTCTAAAATCTACAAAATACTGCAACTTCTGAACAACAAAAAGATAAATAATCCAATTAAAAAATGGGAAAGACCAAGAGACAGGAAGGGTCAATAAACTAGAGACTACATCAGCCTGAGACCAGAAGAACTAGGTGGTGCCCAGTTACAACCAATGACTTCCTTGACAGGGAACACAACAGAGAATCCCTGATGGAGCAGAACAGTGGGATGCAGACCTCAAATTCCCATAAAAAGACCAGACTTAATGGTATGACTGAGACTAGAGGAACCCCAGAGGTCATGGTCCCTGGACCTTCTGTTAGCCCCAGACTGGAACCATCCCCAAAGCCAACTCTTCAGACAGGGATTGGACTAGACTATAAGACCCGAAATGATATCAGTGAAGAGTGAGCTTCTTGACTCCAGTAGACACATGAGACTATGTGGACAGCTCCTGCCTGGAGGAGAGATGAGAAGGCAGAGGGGGATAGGAGCTGGTTGAATGGACACAGGGAATACAGAGTGGAGAGGAGGAGTGTGCAGTCTCATTAGGGGGAGAGCAGCTAGGAGTACATAGCAAGGCATATATAAGTTTTTGTATGAGAGACTGGTTTGATTTTCAAACTTTCGCTTAAAGCACAATAAAAAAAAAAATTGGGCAAAGGCATCTCACCAAAGAAAACATTCAGGTGGCTAACAGACACATGAGGAAATACTCGGGATCATTAGCCATTAGAGAAATGCAAACCAAAACTACAATGAGATACCATCTCACCCCAACAAGCCTGGCACTAATACAAAAAACACAAAATATCAAATGTTAGGGAGGTTGTAGAAAGGTTGGAACTCTTATGCACTGTTGGTGGAATGTAAAAGTGTACAGCCACTTTGGAAAATGATATGGCTCTTACTTAAAAAACTAGAAATAGAAATACCATATGTTCCAGCAATCACACTCTTCAGAATATACCCAAAAGAAATAAGAGCTGTCACACTAGTAGACATATGCACACCCATGTTCATTGCAGCACTATTCACAATAGCAAAAAGATGGAAAGAACCTAAATGCCCACCAACAGATGAAAGGATAAACAAATAATGGTACATACACACAATGGAATACTATGCAACGATAAAGAACAATGATGAATCCACAAAACATCCCACAACATGGATGAATCTGGAGGGCATTATGCTTAGTGAAATAAGCCAGTCACAAAAGGACATTGTATGAGACCTCTACTATAAAAACTCATGAAAAGTTTTACACACAGAAAAAAAGCATTCTTTGATGGTTATGGGAGTGGGGAGAGAGATGGAGGGGAAACCACTAACTAGATATTAGACAAGGGTCAACTTCGGTGAAGGGAAGAACGACATGCGATACAGGGGAAGTCAGGACAACTGGACCAAAGCAAAAATAAAGAAGTTTCCTGGACACATCCAAACACTTTCAGGGACGGTGTAGCTGGGACTGCGGCCTGGGGACCATAGTTTTAGTAGACATCTAGAATTGACATAACATGGCTCATAAAGAAAATGCTCTACATCCTACTTTGGTGAATACAGTCTGGGGTCTTAAAAGCCTGCGAGCGGCCATCTAAGATACACCTATTGGTCCCATCCCGCCTGGAGCAAAGAAGAATGAAGAAAACCAAAGTTACAACGAAAATACTAGGCCAAAGGACTACATTAACCAGAGACTCCACCAGCCTGAGACTGGAAGAACTAGATGGTGCGTGGCTACCACCAACCACCAGCATTATAGGAATCACAACAGAGAGTCTCGGACAGAGCAGGAGAATAATGTACAACAAAATTGAAATTCATGTAAAAAGACCAGACTTACTAGTCTGACAGAGACTGGAGGAACCTCCAAAACTATGGCCCCGGACACTGTGCTAACCCAGAACTGAAACAACTTTTCAGACAAGGATTAGAAGGCCTATAAAACAAAAAATAACACACAAGAGGAACGTGTTTCTTAATTCAATCAAATTTATGAGAACAATTGGGCAGCACTAATCCAAAAGCAGGATGAGAAGGTAGGAAGGGACAAGAACTGGATGAATGGGCACAGAGAACCTGGGGAAGGGGAGAGGGGGAGCACGCTGTCACATTGTTGGGAATCCAACCAACATCACAAAAAAAGTGTATAAATTTTTGAATGAGAAATTAACTTGAGCTGTAAACTCTCACCTAAAGCACAATAAAAATAAATGAACATAAAACCTGAAATGATAAAGATCAAGGAAGAAAAAATAGAGACAAAGCTAGGGACCCTAATACATGGCACAAATAGTATACAAATCATAACCAACAATGCAGAAACACCAGAATTACACTAGATAACTGGGTGCTCTTAAAAGTTAAACACCTATGCTTATCAAAAATCTATAGAACACTTCAACACAACAACAAAAAGACAAATAACTCCATTAAAAATTGTCAAAGGATATGAACAGACACTTCACCAAAGAAGGAATTCAGGCAGCCAACAGACACACAATGAAACACCTCAATTATCAGGCATTAGAGAAATGCAAATCAAAACTACAACGAGATACCATCTCATTCCAACATTACTGGCACTAATTAAAAAAAAACAGAAAATAACAAATGTTGGAGAGGTTGCAGGGAGATTGGAACTCCTATGTGCTACTGGTGGGAGTGTGAATTGTTACAACCACTATGGAAAACAATATGGTGCCTCCTTAAAAACCTAGAAATAAAAATACCATATGATTCAGCAATCCCAGTACTGGGAATATATCCTAGACAAAAGCCATCACACAAATAGACATATGCACACCCATATTCATAGGAGCACTATGCACAACAGCAAAAAGATGGAAACAACTTAGATGCCCATCAACAGATGAATGAATAAGCAATTTATGGTAAATACACACAATGGAATACTATGAGATAATAAAGAACAGTGATGAATTCACAAAACATCTCACAACATGGATGAATCTGGAGGGCATTATGCTGAGTGAAATAAGTCAGTCATAAAAAGACAAATATTGCATGAGACCACTATTTTAAAAACCCAAGAAAAGATTTACTAACAGAAAAAAAATCAGTATTTGATGGTTAAGAGGGAGGGAAGGAGTAAAGGGGAATTCACTAACGAGATAGCAGGCAATTGGTATCTTTGGTGAAGGGAAAGACAACATACAATATAGGGGAAGTCAGCACAACTTGAACAAAGCAGTCATAGAAGTTTCCTAGACATATCCAAACACCTTGAGGGACTAAGTTACTGGGGCTGAGGGCTGGGGACCATAGTCTTGGGTGATATCAAAGTCAATTGGCATGACATGAGATAACATAACAAAATGTTCTACATTGTACTTTGGTGAGTAGCGCCTTTTGTCTTAAGAGCTTGTGAGCAGCCATCTAAAATATGTCTGTTGATCCTATCCCATCCAGAGCAAAGGAGAATGAAAAATAACAAAGATACCAAGAAAATATTAGTCCAAAGGACTAATGGACCACATGAATCACAGCCTCCACCAGCCTGAGCCCAGAAGAACTAGATGGTGCCTGGCTACCACCAATGACCACTCTGACAGGGATCACTGTAGAATGTCCCAGACAGAATTGGAGAAATATGTAGAACAAAAATTAAATTCACGAAAAAAAAAAAAAAAGATCAATCTTACAGGCCTGACAGAGACTGGAGGAACATCTGAGACTATGGCCCCCAGACACCCTGCTAACTCAGAACCGAAGCCACTCCTGATGTCCACCTTTCAGCCAAAAATTAGACAGCCCTATAAAACAAACAATAACACTCGTGAGGAACGTGCTTTTTAGCTCAGTCAAGTATACGAGACCAAACAGACAACATCTGCCCAAAAGCGAAGACAAAAAGGCAGGAAGGAACAGAAAAACTGGACAAATGGACATAGGGAACCAAGGTGGAAAGGGAAAGTGCTGACACAATGTGGGGATTGGAACCAACGTCACAAAACAATTTGTGTATAAATTTTTGAGTAAGAAATGAATTTGTATTGTAAACTTTCACCTAAAAAAAAAAAAGCACAATTAAATTTTTAAAAACCAATAAAAATTTTTTTTTCATTTTCCAATTCTGCAATTTATATGCATTCTAAAATCTGTTTTTTAAACTAGCTAGTCATTCTTTACTTCATATCTGTCTTATTATTTAATATTTCAGTACTATTTTGAAAGTGGTCCCCATTTCCCAGCCTCCTAAAGCAGTTTTATTGCTATATTTCAACCCTTCTACTCTAGATTTTTCATGGCCCATCACTTGCTCCTAAATCAAATGCTACATAGTTTAAGGTGTTGTGACAATAGCACCCCACCTCCGGTAGTTTTTGTATATGTTAATTAGTGCTACAATAATGTTTCACAACAAACTAAAAAGCTCAGTGATCACCTCAAGATTCAGTGGCTAAAAATAAAATAATTTATTCTCACTCATGTATTTATAAGTTAGCTAACATAGGCTGGGCTTGGCTAGTCTTGATTGCAAGGTTCATGTTGGGTCCAAGTCTGCTCCAGTTGTTTCCAGGTGTCTCTTGTTCAACTACGACCAGAATATCCCAGGCATGTTCTCTTATGACTTTACCAGTAATGAAAGAGGGAAAGTCCAACTATGAAAATATATTTTAATCCTCTGTTTGTGTCATATCTGAAAACACCTTATGGGCCTGAGCAAGTTACATAGCAAAGTCCAAAGTCAAGGAATGTGTAAGTATACTCTGCCCACCATGGAGCCACTTCAAATCACATGAGAGCCAAAATAAATGAAGCAAGGAAGTATATTGTTCTCATGGAGGTGGAGGAAGTCATTGAATATTTGCAAAACAATAATCTAATGTACAACATAGATACTCAATCCATTTGTTAAACGACTGAATGAATGAAATTGTGTCAGTGTGTGTACACAAATCTTTCAAGATGACTGCAAAGGGGAGTAAACAAATGGAAAAGGAGTTAGAGGGGGGAACGTGGTGTAAAAGAAGTGTTTTTAAGACAATAAATACCAGAATATTTTTTCATCTTATAGGCTAATGAAAATGACCCTGTAGAGAGGGAGAGACAGGTGACTGAGTGAGAAGAGTAGAGGTGAAGGCATAAGTTTTTTTATTTAATAAGAGAGATTTCCTTAATTTTAAGAGCAGGGGATGATGATTGAGAATGATAATGATGACGATAGCTAACATAAATGCATACACACACACCCATATGTAGTGCTGACTTGGTGTAAAGACTTTGTCCTAAGAATTTAACAGTCATTACTCATTTACATTTCATAATAACCCCGTGCAGAAAGTACTATCATTATCTCCATTATATAGATTAGGAAAGCAAGGCACAGAAAGGTCAATAACTTGTCAAGGTCATATAACTAATAAGTGGTGGAGTTGGAATAGAGGATAAGATTGGTATAGATGTAGTTAAATTTTTACACTTCATGGTTCAAAAATGATGGAGTCTGATGCCTTCTATTTTCTCAATAAAATTTTAGCAAGGCCATCAACTGAAAATAAGGGAGCAGGTGGAGATATTAGAGATTTGAAGATAACAAATTGTTAAATAGCTATTTTAGAGAGTGATAAAACAAGCTTAATAGGGGCATGAGATGAATTTCTTAGCCTCATTATGTGCCCAGTTGAAGGTTATGATCATGAATTTAAAATAAATCCAATCTGTTTACATAATTTTCAAATTTGAGTGGTTGCAGAAGAAGCTGAGTCATGAGGTGACCTCTAGGTTTTACAAAAGTCAACTATATGAAGTGAAAATTCCAGAAATTTGCTGAAGATATAAGCAGTGTTCAGAGGTCAATTTATAGCAATAAATGCACAAATCCAAAAAGAAGAAAGGGCCAAAATCAAAACATAAACAATACAACTCAAGCAAACGGAAAGAGAGCAACAAAACAAGTCCTCAGGCACCAGGAGAAAGCAAATAATAAAAATGAGAGCAGAATTAAACGAAATAGAGAACAGAAAAACAATTGAGTTATCAAGACCAAAAGCTCGTTCTTTGAAAAGATCAACAAAACAGATAAACCACAGGCCAAACTAACAAAAGAAAAACTCGAGAGGAAGCAAATAACACAAATAAGAAATGAGATGGGTGATATCACAACAGACCCAACTGAAATTAAAAGAATCTTAACAGAATACTGTGAAAAATTATACTCTAACAAATTTGAAAACCTAGAGGAAATGGACAAATTTCTGGAAACATACTACCTATCTAAATGAACACAAACAGAAGTAGATCAACTAAATTAACCCATAACAAAAGAAAAGATTGAAAATGTAATTTAAAAAAACTCCCAACAAAAAAAAGCCCTGACCCTGAAGGCTTTACTGGAGAATTCTACCAAACTTGCAGAGAAGAGTTAATACCACTACTACCAAAGGTATTTCAGAGCAGAGAAAAGGATGGAATACTCCCAAACTCATTCTATGAAGCCAGCATAACCCTGATACCAAAACCAGGTAAAGAATCCACAAAGAAAGGAAATTACAGACCAACATCTCTCACAAACATAGACGTAAAACCCCTCAACAAAATTCTAGCCAATAGAATTCAACAACATATCAAAAAAATAACTCACCACGGCCAAGTGGTATTCATACCAGGTACGCAGGGATGGTTCAGCATTAGAAAACAATCAATGTAATCCATCACATAAATAAAACAAAAGACAAGAACCACATGATCTTATCAATTGATGCAGAAAAGGCATTTGACAAAGTCCAACACCCATTCATGATAAAAATTCTCAACCATATAGGAATAGAAGGGAAATTCCCTAACGTAATAAAGGCCATTTATAGAAAGCCAACAGCCAACATCATCCTAAATGGAGAGAGTCTGAAAGCATTTCCCTAGAGAATGGGAACCAGACAAGGATGTCCTTTATCATCACTCTTATTCAACATTGTGCTGCAGGTCCTAGCCAGAGCAATTAGGCTAGAAAAAGAAACAAAGAACATCCAGATTGGTAAGGAAGAAGCGAAAGTATTCCTATTTGCAGATGATATGCTCTTATACACAGAAAACGCCAAAGAATCTACGAGAAAACTACTGAAACTAGTAGAAGATTTCAGCAAAGTATCAGGATACAAGATAAGCATACAAAAATCAGTTGAATTCCTCTACACCAACAAAAAGAACATTGAAGAGGAAATCACCAAATCAATACCATTTACTGTAGCCCCCAAGGAGATAAAATACTTAGGAATAAATCTAACTAGAGACGTAAAAGACCTATACAAAGAAAACCACAAGACACTATTGAAAGAGACCTGCATAAGTGGAAAAACATACCTCGCTCATGGATCGAAAGACTCAACACTGTGAAAATGTCAATTCTACCCAAAGTGATCTACAGATACAATGCAATCCCAATACAAATCCCAATGAAATATTTTAATGGGATGAAGAAACAAATCACCAACTTCATATGGAAAGGGAAGAGGCCCTGGTAAAACAAATCATTACCGAAGAAGAACAAAGTGGGAGGCCTCACACTACCTTATTTTAGAACCTATTATACTGACACAGTAGTCAAAACAGCCTGGTGCTTGTACAATAGCAGGTACATAGACCAATGGAACAGAATTGAGAATCCAGACATAAATTCATCCACCTATGAATAGCTGATATGTTAAAAAGGCCCAGAGTCCATTAAGTGGGGAAAAGACAGTCTCTTTAACAAATGATGCTGGCATAACTGGATATCCATCTGCTAAAAAATGGAAAAAAAAAAAAACCATACCTCACACCATGCACAAAAACCAACTCAAAATGTATCAAAGACCTAAATATAGAATCTGAAATGATAACCATCATGGAAGAAAAAAAAGCTAGGAGACCTAATACATGGCATAAACAGAACACAAAACTTAACTAATAATGCACAAACACCAGAAGAGAAACTAGATAACTGGGAGCGCCTAAAAATCAAACAGTTATGCTCATACAAAGACTTCAACAAAGGAGTAAAACAACAGCCTACAGACTGGGAAAAAAATTTTTGGCTATGACATATCTGGTCAGGGTCTAATCTCCAAAATCTACAAGATGCTGCAAAACTCCCACCACAAAAAGACAAATAACCCAATAAAATAATGGGCAAAAAGATATGAATAGGCATTTCACCAAAGAAGACATTCAGGCAGCTAACAGATACATGAAGAAATGCTCACAATCATTAGTATTAGAAAAATGCAAATCAAAACTACAATAAGATACCATCTCACCCCAAAAAGGCTGGCAATAATCCAAAAAACACAAAATAGTAAATGTTGGAGAGGTTGTGGAGAGACTGGAACACTTATACACTGCTGGTGGGAATGTAAAATGGTACAACCCCTTTGGGAATCCATCAGGCACTTCCTTACAAAACTAGAAATAGAACTACCATAAGATCCAGCAATCCCACTATTTGGAGTATATCTTAGAGAAATAAGAGCCGTCACATGAATAGATATTTGCACACCCGTGTTCATTGCAGCACTGTTCACAATAACAAAAAGATGGAAACAACCTAGGTGCCAATCAACAAATGAATGGATAAACCAATTATGGTATATTCACACAATGGAATACTATGTAAAGATAAAGAAAAATGATGAATCTGTGAAACATCTCATAACATGGATGAATCTGGAAGCCATTATGCTGAGTGAAATTAGTGAACTGCAAAAGGACAAATGTTGTTTGAAGCCACTATTATAAGAACTCAAGAAATGGTTTAAACACAGAAGAAAACATCCTTTGATGGTCATGAGGGTGGTGAGGGAGGGAGAGGGAAATTCACTAACTAGATAGTAGACAAGAATTACCTTAGGTGAAGAGAAGACAACACACAATACAGTGGAAGTCAGCACCACTGGACTAAACCAAAAGCTAAAAAGTTTCCTGAACACAACCAAACACTTCGAGGGACAGAGTAGCAGTGGAGGGGGTCTGGGGACCATGGTTTCAGGGGACATCTAGGTCAATTGGCACAACAAAGTTTGTTAAGAAAATGTTTTGCATCCCATTTTGGTGAGTGGCACCTGGGGTCTTAAAAGCTAGCTAGTGGCCATCTAAGATGCATCAATTGGTCCCGACGCACCTGGAGCAAAGGAGAATGAGGAACACCAAAGACACAAAGAAGATATTAGCCCAAGAGATAAAAGGTGCCACGTAAAGCAGGGACTCCATCAGCCTGAGACCAGAACTAGATGGCGCCTGGCTACCACCAACGACCGCCCAGACAGGGAACACAGCAGAGATTCCCTGACAGAGTAGGAGAAAAGTGGGGTGCAAAACTCAATTTCTGGTAAAAAGAGCAGACTTAATTGTCTGACTGAGACTGGAAGGGCCCAGAAGACTTGGCCTCTGGGCTCCCTGTTAAACCAGAACTAAAACCATTCCAAAAGCCAACTCTTCAGACAAAGAATAGACTGGACTATAAGACATAAAATGATACTTGTGAAGAGTGTGCTTCTTACAAGTAGATAAAAAAAAAAAAATTTTTTTTAAGGTACACAAGGCTAAATGGGCAGCTCCTGTCCGGAGGACAGATGAGAAGGCAGAAAGAGATAGGAGCTGGTTAAATAGACGTGGGAAATCCAGGATGAAAAGGAAGAATGTGTGGTCACATTTCAGGGATAACAACTAGGGTCACATAACAATATGTGTATAATATTTTTTTTATAATTTTTATTGTGCTTTAAGTGAAAGTTTACAAATCAAGTCAGTCTCTCACACAAAAACTTATATACACCTTGCTACATGCTCCCAATTACTCTCCCCCCAATGAGACAGCCCACTCCCTCCTTCCACTCTCTCTTTTCGTGTCCATTTTGACACCTTCTAACCCCCTCTACCCTCTCATCTCCCCTCAAGGCAGGAGGTACCAATGTAGTCTCATGTGTCCACCTGATCCAAGTAGCTCACTCCTCACCAGCATCCCTCTCCTACCCGTTGCCCAGTCCAATCCATGTCTGATGAGCTGGCTCCTGGAATGGTTCCTGCTCTGGGCCGATAGAAGGTCTGGGGGCCATGACCACGGGGGTCCTTCTAGTCGCAGTCAGACCATTAACTCTGGTCTTTTTATGAGAATTTGGGGTCTGCATCCCACTGTTCCCTTGCTCCCTCAGGGGTCCTCTGCTGTGTTCCCTGTCAGGGCAGTCATCGGTTGTAGCCAGGCACCATCTAGATCTTCTGGCCTCAGGATAATTCGTTCTCTGGTTCATGTGACCTTTTCTGTCTCTTGGGCTTGGAATCGCCTTGTGTCCTTGGTGTTCCTCATTCTCCTTTGATCCAGGTGGGTTGAGACTCATTGATGCATCTTAGATGGCGGCTTGCTAGCATTTAAGACCCCAGACGCTACTCTTCAAAGTGGGACGCAGAATGTTTTCTTAATAGATTTTATTATGCCAATTGACTTAGATGTCCCCTGAAACCATGGTACCCAAACCCCTACCCCTGTTTCGCTAACCTTCAAAGCATTCAGTTTATTCAGGAAACTTCTTTGCTTTCGGTTTAGTCCAGTTGTGCTGACCTCCACTGTATTGAGTGTTGTCCTTCCCTTCACCTAAAGTAGTTCTTATCTACTATCTAATTAGTAAATATCCCTCTCCCACCCTCCCTCCCTTCCGCCTCTTGTAACCACAAAAGAATGTGTTCTTCTCAGTTTAAACTATTTCTCAAGATCTTATACTAGTGGTCTTATACATTATTTGTCCTTTTGCAACTGACTAATTTCACTCAGCATAATGCCTCCCAGGTTCCTCCATGTTATGAAATGTTTCACAGATTCATCACTGTTTTTATTGATGCGTAGTATTCCATTGTGTGAATATACCATAATTTATTTATCCATTCATCTGTCGATGGGCACCTTGGTTGCTTCCATCTTTTTGCTATTGTAAACAGTGCTGCAATAAACATGGGTGTGCATATATCTGTTCATGTAAAGGGTCTTATTTCTCTAGGATATATTCCGAAGAGTGGGATTGCTGGGTCGTATGGTAGTTCTATTTCTAGCCTTTTTGCCAAATCATTTCCAAAGTGGTTGTACCATTTTACATTCCCACCAGCAGAGTATAAGTTTCCCAATCTCTCTACTGCCTAACATTTATTATTTTGTGTTTTTTGGATTAATGCCAGCCTTGTTGGAGTGAGGTGGAATCTCATTGTAGTTTTGATTTGGATTTCTCTAATGGCTAATGATCGAGAACATTTCCTCATGTATCTGTTAGGCGCCAGAATGTCCTCTTTAGAGAAGTGTCTGTTCATATCCTTTGCCCATTTTTTAATTGGATTGTTTGTCTTTTTGTGGTTTAGTTTTAGCAGAATCATGTAGATTTTAGAGATCAGGGGCTGTTGGAGATGTCGTAGTGGAAATTTTTTTCCCAGTCAGTAGGTGATCTTTTTACTCTTTTGGTGAAGTCTTTAGATGAGCATAGGTGTTTGATTTTTAAGAGCTCCCAGTTATCTGGTTTCTCTTTGGCATTTTTAGTAATGTTTTGTACTCTGTTTATGCCATGTATTAGGGCTACTAACATTGTCCCTGTTTTTTCTTCCATGATCTTTATCATTTTAGACTTTATGTTTAGGCCTTTGATCCATTTGGAGTTAGTTTTTGTGCATGATGTGAGGCATGGGTCCTGTTTCATTTTTTTGCAGATGGATATCCAGTTATGGCAGCACCATTTGTTAAAAAGACTTTTCCCCAATTAACTGACACTGGGCCTTTGTCAAGTATCAGCTGCTCATTTGTGGATGGATTTATATCTGGATTCTCAATTCTGTTTCATTGGTCTATGTATCTGTTGTACCAGTACCAGGCTGTTTTGACTACTGTGGCGGTATAATAGGTTCTAAAATCAGGTAGAGTGAGGCCTCCAACTTTGTTCTTTTTCAGTAATGCTTTACTTACCCTGGGCTTCTTTCCCTTCCATATGAAGTTGGTGATTTGTTTCTCCACCTCATTAAAAAATGTCACTGAAATTTGGATCAGAATTGCATTCTATATATAGATGGCTTTTCGTAGGATAGACATTTTTACAATGTTAAGTCTTCCTATCCATGAGCAAGGAATGTTTTTCCACTTAGGTAGGTCCATTTTGGTTTCTTGCAGTAATACCTTGTAGTTTTCTTTGTATAGGTCTTTTATGTCTCTGGTTAGATTTATTCGTAAGTATTTTATCTTCTTCAGGGCTACTGTGAATGGTATTGATTTGGTGATTTCCTCTTCGATGTTCTTTTTGTTGATGTAGAGGAATTCAACTGATTATTTATGTTTATCTTGTAACCTGATACTCTGCTGAACTCTTCTATTACTTTCAGTAGTTTTTTTGAGGATTCTTCAGGGTTTTCTGTGTATAAGATCATGTCATTTGCAGACAGGTACTTTTACTTCTTCCTTACCAATCTAGATACCCTTTACTCTTTATTTAGCCTAATGGCTCTGACTAGGACCTCCAGCATAATGTTGAATAAGAGTGGTGATAAAGGGCATCCTTGTCTGGTTCCCGTTCTTAAGGGGAATGTTTTTAGAATCTCTCCATTAAGGATGATGTTGGCTGTTGGCTTTGTATAAATGCCATATATTATGTTGAAGAATTTTCCTTCTATTCCTATTTCGCCGAGAGTTTTTGTCATGAATGGGTATTGGGCTTTGTCAAATGCCTTTTCTGCATCAGTTGATAAAAGCATTCGGTTCTTGTTCTTTGTTTTATTTATATGGTGGATTACATTAATTGTTTTTCTAATATTGAACCATCCTTGTATAAAAAAACTTTTTTTTTTTTTTATCCTTGTATACCTGGTATAAATCCCACTTGGTCGTGGTGGATTATTTTTTTGATATGTTGTTGAATTCTATTGGCTAGAATTTTGTTAAGGATTTTTGCATATATTTTCATGAGGGATATAGGTCTGTAATTTTCTTTTTGAGGGGTGTCTTTAGCTGGTTTTGGTATCAGTGATATGCTGGCTTCATAGAATGAGTTAGGGTGTATTCCGTCCTTTTCTATGCTTTGAAATACCTTTAGTAGTAATGGTGTTAAGTCTTCTCCGAAAGTTTGGTAGAACTCTGAGTGAAGCTATCAGGACCAGGGCTTTTTTTTGTGGGTTTTTTTTTTTTTTTTTTTTTTTTTTTTTTTTACCTTTTCAGTCTCTTTTTTTGTTATGGGTCTATTTAGTTGTTCTACTTCTGTTTGTGTTAGTTTAAGTAGGTAATGTGTTTTGAGGAATTCATCCATTTCTTCTAAGTTTTCAAATTTGTTAGAGTACAATTTTTCCTAGTAATCTGATCTGATTCTTCTAATTTCTGTTGGGTCTGTTGTGATATGCCACATTTCATTTCTTATTTGGGTTATTTGTTTCCTTTCCTGTATTTCTTTAGTCAGTCTGGCCAATGGTTTATCAATTTTGTTAATTTTTTCAAAGAACCAGCTTTTGGCTTTGTTAACACTTTCAATTGTTTTTCTGTTCTCTAATTCAATTCTGCTCTAATTTTTATTATTTGTTTTCTTCTGGTGCCTGAGGGTTTCTTTTGTTGCTCTCTTTCTGTTTGTTCAAGTTGTAGGGACAGTTCTTTGATTTTGGCTCTTCTTTTTGTATGTGTGCATTTATCGATATGAATTGACCTCTGAGCACTGTTTTAGCTGTGTCCCATATGTTCTGAAAGGAAGCGTTTTCAGTCTCATTGCATTCTATGAATTTCTTTATTCCCTTCTTAATGTCTTCTATAACACAGTCATTTTTGAGCAGGGTATTGTTCAGTTTCCAAGTATTTGATTTCTTTTCCCTGGTTTTTCTGTTATTGATTTCTACTTTTATGGCCTTATGGTCAGAGAAGATGTTTTGTTATATTTTGATGTTGTGGATTATGCTAAGGCTTGCTTTATGACCTAATATGTGGTCTATTCTAGAGAATGTTCCATGCGCACTAGAAAGTATACTTTGCAGCTGTTGGGTAGAGTGTTCTGTATAAGTCTATGAGATCAAGTTGGTTATTTGTAGCAATTACATCTTCCATGTATTTATTGAGCTTCTTACTGGATGCCCTGTCCTTCACCAAAAGTGGTGTGTTGAAGTCTCCTGTTATAATTGTGGAGGTGTCTATCTCACTTTTCAATACTGTTAGAGTTTGTTTTATGTATCTTGCAGCCCTGTCATTGGGTGCATAAATAATATGGTTATATCTTCCTGGTAAATTGTCCCTTTAATCACTATGTAGCGTCCTCCTTTATCCTTTGTGGTGGATTTAACATGAAAGTCTATTTTGTCAGAAATTAATATTGCCACTCCTGCTCTTTTTTGATTGTTATTTGATTGATATAGTTTTTTCCGTCATTTGAGTTTTAGTTTACTTGTGTCTCTAAGTCTAAGGTATGTCTCTTGTAGGCAGCACATAGACGGATCCTTTTTTAATCCAGTCTGTGACTCTCTGTCTCTTTATTGCTGCATTTAGTCCATTTACATTCAGCTTAATTACAGATAAGTATGAGTTTAGTGCTGTCATTTTGATGCCTTTTTTTGTGTGTTCTTGACAGTTTCATTTTACCACTTACTTTTTTGTGCTGAGAAGTTTTTCTTTTTAAATTGTGTGCTCCTCATTTTCATATTAGTTGAATTGATTTTTGCTGAGTCATTATGTTTATCTTGGTTTTTATTTTGAAGTATGGAATTGTTAGACCTGTTTGTGGTTACCTTAATATTTACCCCTATTTTTCTAAGTAAAAATGTAACTTGTATCATCCTGTATCGGCTGGGTTTCCTCTCCACATGGAAGATCTATGCCTCCTGTATTTAGACCCTTTTTTTTGATTATTGTAATCTTTTCATAATGACATCAATGATTCCCTGTCTCTAGCATTTTTTTGGAAATAATTTTTATTGTGCTTTAAGTGAAAGTTTAAAAATCAAGTCAGCCTCCCACAAAAAAAAATCCATATACACCTTGGTACACACTTCCAATTACACTCCCCCTAATGAGACAGCCTGCTCTCTCCTCCCACTCTTTCTTTTCGTGTCCATTTTGCCAGCTTCTAACCCCCTCCGCCCTCTCATCACCCCTCCAGGCTGGAGATGCCAACATAGCCTCAAGTGTCCACCTGATCCAAGAAGCTCACTCCTCACCAGCATCACTCTCCAACCCATTGTCCAGTCCAATCCATGTCTGAAGAGTTGGCTTCTGGAATGGTTCCTGCCCTGAGCCAACAGAAGGTCTGGGGGCCATGACCACTGGGGTCCTTCTAGCCTCAGTCAGACCATTAAGTCTGGTCTTATGAAAATTTGGGGTCTGCATCCCCTGTACTGTGCTGTCTTTCCCTTCACCTAAAGTAGTTCTTACCTACTATCTAATTAGTGAATGCCTCTCTCATACCCTCCCTCCCTCCCACCTCTTGTAACCAGAAAAGAAGGTTTTCTTCTCAGTTTAAATTATTTCTCAAGTTCTTATAATAGTGATCTTATACAAGATTTGTCCTTTTGCAACTGACTAATTTCACTCAGCATAATGCCTTCCAGGTTCCTCCATGTTATGAAATGTTTCACAGATCCCTCACTGTTCTTTATTGATGTGTAGTATTCCATTGTGTGAATATACCATAATTTATTTATCCATTCATCTGTTGATGGGCACCTTGGTTGCTTCCATCTTTTTGCTATTGTAAACAGTGCTGCAATAAATATGGGTGTGCATATATCTGTTCATGGGAAGGGTCTTATTTCTCTAGGATATATTCCGAGGAGTGGGATTGCTGGGTCGTATGGTAGTTCTATTTCTAGCCTTTTAAGGAAGCACCGAATTGATTTCCAAAGTGGTTGTACCATTTTATTCGCACCAGCAGTGTATAAGTGTCCCAATCTCTCCGCAGCCTCTCCAGCATTTATTATTTTTTGTTTTTTGGATTAATGCCAGCTTTGTTGGAGTGAGATGAAATCTCATTGTAGTTTTGATCTGCATTTCTCTAATGGCTAATGATTGTAAGCATTTCCTCTTGTTTCTATTATCTACCTGAATGTCTTCTTTAGTGAAGTGTCTATTCATATCTTTTGCCCATTTTTTAATTGGGTTATTTGTCCTTTTGCAGTTGAGTTTTTGCAGTATCATGTAGATTTTAGAGATCAGGCACTGATCAGAAATGTCATAGCTAAAAACTTTTTCCCAGTCTGCAGGTCGCCTTTTTACTGTTTCGGTGAAGTCTTTGGATAAGCATAAGTGTTTGATTTTTAGAAGCTCCCAGTTATCTAGTTTTTCATCTGCATTCTTTATAATATTTTGTATACTGTTTATGCCATGTATTAGGGCTCCTAACGTTGTCCCTATTTTTTCTTCCATGGTCTTTATCGTTTTAGATTTTATATTTAGGTCTTTGATCCATTTTGAGTTAGTTTTTGTGCATGGAGTGAGGTACGGGTCATGTTTCATTTTCTTGCAGATGGATATCTGGTTATGCCAGCACCATTTGTTAAAAAGGCTGTCTTTTCCCCATTTAACTGTTTTCAGGCCTTTGTCAAATATCAACTGCTCATATGTGGATGGATTTATGTCTGGATTCTCAATTCTGTTTCATTGGTCCATGTTTCTGTTGTTGTACCAGTAGCAGCCTGTTCTGACTACTGTGGCAGTATAATAGGTTCTACCATCAGGTAAAGTAAGGCCTCCCACTTTGTTATTCTTTTTCAGTAATGCCTTATTTATTCAGGGCCTCTTTCCCTTCCATAAGAAGTTGGAGATTTGTTTCTCCATCTCATTAAAGAATGTCTTTGGGATTTGGATCAGAATTGCATTAAATGTATAGATCACTTTTGGTAGAATAGACGTTTTTATAATGTTAAGTCTTCCTACCCATGAGCAAGGTATGTTCTCCCAGTTATGTAAGTCTCTTTTGGTTTCTCGTAGAAGTGTACTGTAGTTTTCTTTGTATAAGTCTTTTATATCTCTGGTAAGATTTATTCCTAAGTATTTTATCTTCTTGGAGGCTACTGTAAATGGCATTGATTTGGTGATTTCCAGTTCGATGTTCTTTTTGTTGGTGTAGAAGAATCCAACTGATTTTTGTATTTTTATTTTGTATCCTGGTACTCTGCTGAACTCTTCTATTATTTTCAGTAGTTTTCTGGAGGATTCCTTAGGGTTTTCTGTGTATAAGATCATGTCTTCTGCAAATAGAGATACTTTGACTTCTTCCTGCCAATCTGGATGCCCTTTATTTCTTTAGCCTAATTTGAGCATTTTTCAAAAATTAATTTTTTTTGTGTGTGATTTCCCTATCTGAGTTGAGATTAGGGTGTTCTGTTTTATGACCTTGTGTTGTGTTGGTATCTGATATTATTGATTTTCTGACAAAAGAATTTAATTTAGTAATTTTTGTAGATTTGGTTTGGTTTTTGCAAACTCTCTAAGCTTGTGTTTATCTGTAAATGTCTTAATTTCACCTTCATATTTGAGAAAGAGTTTTGCTGGATATATGATTCTTGGGTGGCAGTTTTTCTCCTTCAGAGCTGTATATATGTCATCCCATTGCCTTCTTGACTGCATGGTTTCTGCCAAGTAGACTGAACTTATTCTTATTGATTCTCTTTTGTAGGTGACTTTTCTTTTATCCCTGGCTGCTTTTAAAATTTTCTCTTTATCTTTGGTTTTGGCAAGTTTGATGATAATATGTCTTGGTGATTTTTTGGGGGGATCTATCTTGTATGGGGTTCGATGAGCATCTTGGATAGATATCCTTTCATCTATCAGGATGCCAGAGAAATTTTCTGCCAACAGATCTTCAACTATTCTCTCTGTATTTTCTGTTACTCTCCCTGTTCTGGAACGCCAATCACACGCAAATTATTCTTCTTGATAGAGTCCCACATGATACTTAGAGTTTCTTCACTTTTTAAAATTCTTTTATCTGATATTTCTTCAGGTATATTGGTGTCTATTGCCTTATCCTCCAACTCCCCCACTCTGCATTCCAATTCCTCGATTCTGCTACTCTGTCTTCCTACGGAGTTGTCTAAGTCTGTAATTTTATTGTTAATCTTCTGAATTTCTGAATGCTGTCTCTTTATGGATTCTTGCAGCTTATTAATTTTTTCACTATGTTCTTGAATAATCTTTTTGATTTCTTCAACTGCTTTATTGGTGCGTTCTTTGGCTTTTTCTGTAGATTGCCTTATTTCATTTCTGAAGTCATCCCTGATATCTTGAAGCATTCTATATATTAGTGTTTTATATTCTACATCTGGCAATTGCAAGAATGTATCTTCATTTGGGAGAGATTTTGATTCTTTGATTTGGGGTTTGTAGAAGCAATCATGGTCTGTTTCTTTATGTGATTTGATATCGGCTGCTGTCTCTGAGCCGTCTATAAGATATTGCAACGATTTATTTTATATTTGCTTACTGAGTCTTATCTTCTTGTTTTGTTTTGTTTCAATACACCCAGAAGGGCTACTAGAGTGTGCTAAGTAAATTGTTGGAGCCTTTGAATCACTTATGTCCTGTTACCAGCTGGTTTGAGCTGTTACCTAGTATATGAGCCTATGAGTTCATTCACTGTTCTTGAGCAGATTCAGCTCAGGTGTCCTGATAGTGGGTCACCTAGTGTATGGTATAGACTCTCCCTTACTATCTCAGAGGACTAGTGGTGATGGTTGTACATGCCGGTTTATAGTAGCAGTAGGGGGTCACACTCTGAGGAGGGCAGGGTGCTGACAGCCTTCCCCCAAGTGCCAGTGAGGAAGGAGTGTCTATGTTCTCTAGAGTGCTCTGCTGGGTGGGCTCTGCAGCTGTACCTTAGGCACCCAATGCTTGTACCTCTAAAAATTGGTAGGTGTCATTATTCTCAGACCCCTTTAGCAGGTGGTTAGGTGGTGTGGATGGAGCCTCAGCCCTCAGTTCCCTGCTGTGGATCAGTGAGGTCTCTTTAATAGGTAGAGCAGTATCAGACCTCCAAAACTTGCCTTTCCACTGCTCAGCTACAACAATTACAGTCAGATCTCTAAAAGAATTGCCTTTGCATTAAAATAGCCACCTGGTTCCATGTCGGGGTGAAAGCCAAAGACTTTTGATCTCTTATGCGTGGATGGTGCTGGTTCTGTGTGTTGTTCAAGTTTAGAGAAGTCAGGAAAGGATTTTTCACCTGATTGTTAATCGCTGCTTTTCCAGGCCAGGAGAATGGGTTAGGAAAAAAAAAATCCACAAAGCACTTTAGTCCCTTGTCCAGGGAATTCCAATGTTAATGAAGCTGGCTGGGGCAGGGAGGGGAGGGATCAGATAGGGGAGAGTAAAATAGATAAACTCATCTTGTTTGGTGAGGTCTGTTTTATCTGAGATTCTGGAGGGGTGTGTAGCCTGCGTGTGCTGGCTGGGTCCTCGCGGAGATTGCCCCAGGTGATTAGCACTGCATCCCTGCTTGCCTTGTCTCAGAAAGCCACGATTATCTCCACAGCTCTGGCCCCAAGGCTCTGCAAGCTTTCAGGTCCAGGGCACAGCTCCCCAGGCTCTGGAACCAGTCACTTCTTCAGTGCACAGTTTCTGCTTCCTCTAGAGGGCTCAGGGCTGCAGCGTGGTGCACTGGGCTCCGGAACAGGTCAGTGCCCCAATGCATGGGCTCTCGCTCCCCTGAGGGCTCAGGGCTGGGGGGTAACACTCTGGTCTCTGGGACTGGTCGCTGCTTTGGTGCAAGTGTATTCAAGCTCCCCTGAGTGCTCAGGGCTGGGACACGGCTCACTGATCTCTGGGACTGCTGGCTCCTTCAGCACACAGATTCTCACTCCCGTCACTCAGGTCAATTCCCTAGTTCTGAGTTTGATGGTCAGGGTTCGTAGATTGGCATGTATGTAATTGATTCACTTGTTTTTCTGAGTCTTTGTTGCAAGTGGGTTCAGTGGGAGCTTCTGCCTAGTCAACCGTCTTGGTCCCGCCTCTCTCCTGTGTATAAATTTTTGTAAGAGAAACTAACTTGAGCTGTAAACTTTCACCTAAAGCATAAAAAAAGATATAAAGAGAACATTCACATTTCATAGATGAAATGCAGCTTCCATGTCCCAAAAAAGGGACTCATCATCTTTTCAATCTCCAATGTATTTCACCAAGAATCTCATGGATACTCATTGTCCAGAGATTTTATATTACATAGGTATGATTGATTGAATCTTTGCTGACATTGAACTCAAATTGCAGCCCCACTCCCCTGAGGGTGTGGTGATACAACATGGTGGGTGTTTCTGGTTGGGCCTAACCAGCACTTACACAAGTCACATCATTAACATAAACCCTCAGGTCTGGAGGCCTTATAGGTAACAAACCTTTAATCATTGGGGAAATTCCAAAGTTTTAGAGGTTATTTCTCAGGATTCAAGGAGAAATATAAAATTTGTGTAAAATTAATTGTGAGCCCCCCATCTAGACAAAAATAAGTTGGTTTTATCAAAAGAATAGAAAGATCAGTGGAAAAAAAATACTTCATATATATATTTATCAGCATATACAGGAAATTATATTGCTAGAAGGTGGTACTTAAAATCAAACAGAAAAATGTATTGTTCAGTAAGTTGTGCTAAGGTCATTGGTTGACTAACTGGAAAAATATTACCTCATGTTTGATAAGAAAATAGGTTGCAATTGGATAGAACATTAAATCTTACTATAGTGCTACCACTACACCAAGGATCACTGGTGGCAGAGTAGTAAAAAGCTTGGCTACTATCAGAAGGATCAGTGGTTCGAACCCACCAGCTACTCCACAGGAGAAAGACGTGACAGTTGGCTTTCATAAAGATTACAGCCTTGGAAACTCCATGAGGCAGTTCTGCCCTGTCCTATAGGGTCTCTATGAATTGGAATCTACTTGATGGCACGCAACAATAACAACAACACCATTATCACCACCATCACTACTACTTTTTACACATTCCTTATTAAAGGCTAGTATGGTTTAAAATCAAGAAAGGTGTGCATCAGGGTTGTATCTCTTCACCATACTTATTCAATCTGTATGCTGAGCAAATAATCCTAGAAGCTGTAGTATATGAAGAAGAACAGGGCATCAAGATTGGAGGAAGACTCTTTAACAACCTGCGATATGCAGATAACACAAGCTTGCTTGCTGAAGCTGAAGAGGACTTGAAGTACTTACTGATGAAGATCAAAGACTACAGCCTTCAGTATGGATTACACCTTAACATAAAGAAAACAAAAATCATCAAAACTGGACCAATAAACAACAGGATAAAGGGAGAAGTTGTCAAGAATTTCATTTTATTTGTATGCTTTTTATTGGACAAATCTGCTGCAAAAGACGTCTTTGAAGTATTAAAAAGTGAAGATGTCACTGTGAGGATTAAGGTGTGCCTGACCCAAGCCATGATATTTTTAATCACCTCATATGCATGCAAAAGTTGGACAATGAATAAGACCAAAGAAGAACTGATGCATTTGAATTACGGCATTGGCAAAGAATACTGAATAGATCATGAAGTGCCAGAAGAACAAACAAATCTGTCTTGGAAGAAGTGCAGCCAAAATGCTCCTTTGAAGCAAGGATGACAAGACTGCATCTTGCATACTTTGGACATGTTGTCAGGAGGGACCAGTCCCTGGAGAAGGACATTTTGCTTGGTAAAGTAGAGGTTCAGCGAAAATGAGGGAGACTGTCAATGAGATGGATTGGCACAGTGGCTGTAACAATGGGGCTGAAACATAGCAAAGATTGTGAGGATCGTGCAGGACTGGGCAGTGTTTTGTTGGTATAAGTCAGAACCAACTCAAGGGCATTTAACAACAACAAGTATTTATCATGAACTTGCTAAATTCTATTTACATTTTATACAAAGCATCTTTCAAACAACACAATGAAGTAGGGATTTTATTCTCATTTAATAGGTGAGGAACCTGATTTGAAATGAGGAATAGAGAAATGAAAAAATTTGCCGTAAGTCAAACAGCTGGTAAGTGGTAGAGCTCCAAAGCAATATCAAGCGTATTTGACTATACAATTGAAATTCTTGGCCACTACACTATGAAGCAATAGAAGAACTAAAGAAAGAGAATCTATATAATGGGATGGGAATGGTCTTTCTAAACAAGATAGCAAAAGCAGAATCTCTGCAGGAACAATTTCAGACATTGGAGAAATAACTATTAAATTATTTACATTTGTCAGAAAACATGAAAATTAAAAAAAAACAATTGAAAAACTAGGAAAAGTATTTGTAACATCAAAAGGTTGTTATTTTTAATATATACACATAAAAAACAAAAGATAAATACATTAATAGAAAATTAGTAAAGGAAATGAAAATATACATACTTTTTTTCATTTTGCCAATTTTAATTGAGGCAAATATTACAAACGTAAAGTGCGTAAATTATGAATAACTTTTGATTTTAAAATAATAATAATGGTATCTGACCTTTTATTAATAATAGTAGATGCAAGAAGATGATGGAATAATATTGTCAAAGAGATGAGGAATTTTAATTTTAATATAGAATCCCAGGTGTAGTCAAACTATCATTCAAGTGTATGGGCAAAACATAGAAATAGATGAAAATGAACTCAGAATATTTAGTACCCACAAACCTTTGCTGAATGTGTCTAGCAAGAAGATAAATAAACCTAATAGGAAGTGGTGTGGTGTAAGTTTTTTTGAGTAAATAAATGAGTCAAATTTATTGCTAAATCTATGTAACAAGAATTATGTCTTAGCTCAGAAGGAAATTATAAACTGGTTTAATCTAGATCAGGAATAAGAATAAAGCTTTCTTTTTCATGTCACGATCTCTGTAATATGTTGAAGTTCCACCCTCCATTCTGGCAGCTCAGGAAAATCTAAGACTTGTGGCTAGTACATGTTTATACATGATATTTCTGTGAGGGAAGGAAGAGACCTTGGCAGAGACTCTGGGGCACAGTCTTGAAACATATAATTGAAATAATGGTGAGAAATGTGTGTAAGGAGGGGTAGGAGACACTCAGTTTACTACCTAAAATATGATCCTACCACATCTAAATTTTATAGATTATAAGCATATAAAACTAAAAAAAAATTGGATATAGCATTTAGAATGTACCAACTTGGGAGGCAGAAGGGGGATGCATAGGGAAGTAAAAAAAAAAAAGGCTTCCTAATGTCTTACATAATAGGGAGGGAAGGGATTTTTACAGGATAAAAATCAATATTAGAAAAAACAAATGTAAATGCAAACATTTATGTGAAAACATTAAAGGTAACCATTCAAATAAGAGAAAATCAATATGTAATTTTAAGCCAGTAAGGAAACAAAAAAAACCCATTTAAACCAGAAAAGACAAAATGGAAAAATGAAACAAGGAGAGAGCACTAATTAGCAGGGCTGGAATTATCCCAAATATATTGTGATCATAATAAATGTGAATGAATAAAATTCATCTATTAATGATAGAGACTCTTCAGATTGGGATTTTAAAAATCTAGCTAGCTCTATGCTATTTAGAGCACATTTGCCTAAAACAAACCACTGCTGGATTGAACATAAAGAGATGCCATGCTCATGGCTGAATCACCTCTGCAACTTTTATGTGGTCCTTGTTTACAAAAAGGAATGGTATACATATTGACACTCTACTTCACACCAATAAGAATATTTTTCTTTCTCTGCTAGTGTACAAGTGCATATAGGAGGTTTCATGATTTTTCTCAAAACTCTCTCTTAAAATAACAAAAGTTAGCTTCTCAAATACAATAAAATCATTAAAGTATACATATGCATGTATGTTAGGGTGTATGTAAAATCTGTATGGTTTATAAGCTGGCTGCAAAATTCATCAGGGCAATAGCTGCCTTTACTTTGTATAACAATATCATTAACATTAATTATGCACCTAATAATACCAGACATTGTTCTAAATTCCTTAGATTTGTTATATCATTTAATCCTTACAACCAAAATTCTGAGACATAGTTGCTACTTTTATCACCATTTTATAGAGAAAGAAAATCAGGCAAAAAGATGTGAATTAACTTACCTAAGGTTAGCGAGCCAAAATCTGTACCCAGACTGTCAGGCTCTAGAGCTTGCAATCTTACATTTTTTCACTCCACCACCTCTCAAAGTGATCTACATCCTTTGGGCAGCCTGAGATTAAGGATTGAAAAGGCCTGGGAAATAAGCACAGGAATATAAAGAGAAGTCCACGAATCAAGAACTTTTGAAGAAGCTGTATCCAGAGAGAAGTTTCAGGTGCTGGGTGTGAAAAATGACTTTTAAAAACTGAATTGTTTGATATTCAATTTGAAGTTTTGTTGTAGCACAATAATATGACATCTTCTAACTGTGAATCCTCAAATTGCTTAAAAAAAAAAAAAAACCGCTGCACGCCTAGAAAGAAAAGGAAAACAAAAGGTAAAAATAAAAGGTATATGAGATATAGTCTAATACCAGGAAAGCAAAAAAAAAAAAAAAAGACCCTTTGCTGTCGAGTCAATTCTGACTCATAGAGATCCTCTAGGATAGAGTAGAACTGCCCCATAGAGTTTCCAAGGGGTGCCTGTTGGGTTTGAACAGCCGACCTTTTGGTTAGCAGCCATAGCACTTAACCACTACCCGACCAGGGTTTCCAGGAAAGGAGGTGCAGCAATATTAGTATCAGACAAAAATAATTCAAGATTAAAAATCATAAAAAGGGAAAATACTTCATATTAATAAATAAGCAGTCTACCTAGAAGATCATATGGTAATTAACTTTTATGCTTCTAACTACATAATTTTGAAATATGTAAAACAAAATTAATAGAACTATTAGTCCTACTAGTATTTCAGCTTCAATATTTCCTCTTTTAAATAATGAGATATCAGATTGCTAGTGTGCATATTTTTTTAAAAAATTTTATTGTGCTTTAAGTGAAAGTTTATAAATCAAGTCAGTCACACAAAAACTTATATACACCTTGCTATGAGTTTTTATATACTCCTAGTTGCTCTCCCTCTAATGAGACAGCACATTCCTTCCCCCTACTCTCTATTTTCGTGTCCATTCGGCCAGCTTCTGACACCTTCTGCCCTCTCATCTCTTCTCCAGGCAGGACCTGCCCACATAGTCTAATGTGTCTACTTGATCCAAGAAGCTCACTCTTCACCAGTATCATTTTCTACCCCATAGTCCAGTCCAATCCCTGTCTGAAGAGTTGGCTTTGGGAATGGTTCCTGTCTTGGGATAACAGAAGGTCTGGGGACCACGACCTCCAGGGTCCTGCTAGTCTCAGTCAGACCATTAAGTCTGGTCTTTTTACGAGAATTTGAGGTCTGCATCCCACTGCTCTCTTGCTCCCTCCGGGGTTCTCTGTTGTGTTCCCTATCAGGGCAGTCATCGGTCGTAGCCGGGCACCATCTAGTTCTTCTGGCCTCAGGCTAATGTAGTCTCTGGTTTGTGTGGCCCTTTTTGTCTCTTGGGCTCATAATTACCTTGTGTCTTTGGTGTTCTTCATTCTCCTTTGCTCCAGGTGGGTTGAGACGAATTGATGCATCTTAGATGGCCGCTTGCTAGCTTTTAAGACCCCAGACTAGTGTGCATATATTTTAATCCATTTTGTATTACATATGATTTGTAAATGAGATTACATACTGTAGTTTAAAAACAGTCCAGGATATAAAATAAGCCTTTCCGATAAATTACCGTTAGTATGTGAATAATGTCATCAGGAAATAAACGTATGAAATAGTTGTTTTTTAGACTTTCACGTATCGAGTTCTGGGGGCCTTCCTGTGCAAACAAAGCAAATAGGAGTTTTCCAAGCATCTGCTTGATTTGGCAGTAGAGGAAAAAAGCCTCATGGTGACATATTTTCAGATCAAAATATTTTGGTTCTCTAGAAAACACTTGGTTGAAAAGATTGGTTTGTTTTTCATTCAAGTGGTACCCGTTGATGCTAAATAAAACAAAGTTGAACAATTTTATTTCTTAGAGCTTAATTTGAAATATCATGTGTGAGAGATTTTTTCTTAAATCAAGAAGGAGCACAGGCTTTTTACAATTCTTTTTCTCAGAGCCCTCCCAAAATACTCTTTCCATGACATCCACTCATGTGTATCTGTATATAGAAAAGGAGGATCACTAGGTTCACATTCAGGGACCTATTTATGGAAACAATGCTTATTTAAAATCCAGCTTAACTTTAGCCTTATTTATGATGTCTCCACAGGTGCTGTTACTCTGAGGTAACTTCTCCAAAGATTTTCATTACAAGTGGTACACTTAACCAGCTGATTAACATCTTGCTAAAAGTGCCCAGTTAAGGGATTCTGTTGTTCTTGTTGTTGGTAGTTGTCTTGGAGTCGATTCCAATTCTAGAGGAAGGGATACTTTCTAGAAGATCACTTAACTCAAGGAACAACACATCTTACTCTCACAAAAAGAAAAACAACACTCTCCAATAAATTGTAGCTCTGGGTTTTAATAACAATTATTCTCGCTAAACACTCCTGCACAATGATATTATGATTTACAGTTCATCTGAACTCAAGAGAAGTTCAAAAACTAAAACCCAGACTTTCTTAGGTGATCATCCACATTATTTCTGTATTTTTCTCTTACCTTTAAAAATAACCTTTTAAAAGTTTCATGTGGATGTTTTGATTTATTCCACCCAAAATCTGAGAAGTTAGTAATTATCTGTAGATTGATTGATTACTCACTCTCTCGAGAACTTTTGAACAATATGGAAAAAAAAAAACAAAAACAGCCAAACAATGAGTTGTTTACTCAAGTGGCTATATTTGTGAGACAAAGTAATTTCAGTAATTTTTAAGTCATATAATTTTGTTTGGAGTTGCAAGGGTGTAGAATTGTATCTCACAAGATACTATAGCTGGAGGATATATCCTTTGGCCATAGAAAAAAGAAATAGGAAAATTTGGATCCAACACAGGAGAAAAATCCAGTAATGTTTTCTTTTTCTATTTTATTAATTAAAACTCTCTCTTTTCATTAGGTGGTGTTCTATGATAATTTTCTTTAGCCATGGTTTCATTCCTGCATGTAGATAATACTAGTCCCCCTGACCTGTTTCCCTAACTTTTTCACACGGCTTACTCTTATTCGAAAAGGAAAAAATATTTAAGCTTTCAAGGATTTCATTTTACTTGGAACTACAATTAATGCCCATGGAAGCAGCAGTCAAGAAATCAAACAATGTATTGCGTAGGGCAAATCTGCCGCAAAAGACCTCTTTAAAGTGTTAAAAAACAAAGATGTCACACCGAGGACTAAGGTACATCTCACCCAAGCCATAGTATTTTCAATTGCGTCACATGCACGCGAAAGCTGAACAACGAATAAGGAAGACTGAAGAAGAATAGATGCCTTGGAATCACGGTGTTGGAAGAAGTACAGCTAGAATGCTCTTCAGAGGCAAGGATGACAAGGCTTTGTCTCACATACTTTGGACATGCTATCAAGAGGGACCAGTCCCTGGAGAAGGAAATCATGCTTGGTAAAGTAGAACGTCAGTGAAAAAGAGAAAGAAAGACCCTCAACGAGATGGATTGACACAGCAGGTGCAACAGTGGGCGCAACCATAAGGATTGCGGGGATGGCGCAGGACCAGGCAGTGTTTAGTTTTGTCGTAAATATGGCTGATATGAGCCAGAACTGATTCAGTAGCACCTAACAACAACAACTCTTATTCATTCTTTAGAACACTACCACTTCCTCATGGAAATCTTTTGCTTCCACCCAAAGTAGTTAAGTCCACCTGTCACATGCTGTAATAGTATCCATATTGTTTTTTTCATAACATGTACCAGAATAGTAGTAAATTGTTTCTGTTACTATTTGTTTACATTCTGTCTCTGCAACTTGATAATAAGCTCCAGGAGGGAAGGGTTGACACTGTTGTCTGGGTGTTATCTACAAAAGCATTGAAAAGAGAGTGGTACTCAATAAATCTTTCTTCTATTTGTGAATGAAAATATGCATGAATGAAATAAAACCTTCAAAGACCAATAAATTGGATGGTCTTCATGGAAATTTTGCATATCCTTTACCCACTCATCCAATGCCAAGGTCTCTTATTTAACTTCCTTCACAGGTGAACATTTATTTACTACTTTAGAACATTCCAGTATACCTTGAATGATCTGAAATTTTAAAAAGGTAGATACTTGTATTTAAATACATCTCTTCAATTTTTGGTCGGAATCGACTCGACAGCAGTGGGTTTCTTCAATTTTTGGTAGGGCTAATAATGCCAAGTTAAAAAAAAATTCTGTAAATTACACTAGATATCTCAGTTTTATGAAGCCTAGTTATCTGTGGGCTTATTTATTAAAAAATATTCCTTTAATTGTATAGGTTTATATGTATTTATGTGTCTTTGTACAAAGAGTACTATAGTTTTGTTAACACAAACAACACACATACACACACACATAGATCCAGATTACCAACTCTGAATACCATCATAGCCAGTAGAGGAAAAGGCGAAAAATGTTTATTGATAAATCATTAAAAATACACTGAAAAAATACTAAAATAGTGTTATTCATATGTTGTTGTTGTTCTTTGCCACCAAGTCAATTCTGACTCAAAGAGACCCCAAGTCAAAACCAAACCAAACCCATTGCAGGTGAGTCAATTCCAACTCATAGTGACCCTTCAGGACAGAGAAACTATGCCTCATAGAGTTTCCAAGGCTGTAATGTTCTCAGAAGCAGACTGCCACATCTTTCTCCTGTGGAGTGGCTGGTGGGCTCGAACTACTGACCTTTCAGTTAGCATCCAAGCACTTAACAACCATGTCACCAGTAGCAGGCACTAAATAAATAAATTTTTAATCAAATTGAGTTTTTGACTATAAGGAAAAACAATCTTTTTCTGAACTTTTAAATGCATTAAGTTAATAAACAGGGCTGAAGGGAGCCTGTATGTTGTGTAAAGAAGTGAAAAATGTATCAATTTGAGTAAATAGCTGTTGGCAACTTGCTTTCAGTAAACTATTGAAGTTGTTGATGTAGTGTTTGATGATTGCGTGAGTAGTAATAGAATTAAAACAAAGGAAAACAGAAGAAAAGTCTATCAACTCTAATGGTTCCAAACTCATAATATTAACATTTCCTTAGGAAGGAAAATTAATTTTTTTTGGAGGGAGGGACATATTGTGCTTAGATCTTTATTTGAAGCCAATGAGAAAAAGCATTTAAAAGTTATAACTTGATAAAAATTACTATTATGCTGAGACCCAATTATGGGCATTTTTCACATTCCATTAATCACTTCTTATTTGTACGTTTTATGTTTTTACAGGCATAGCTGAATGTATCAGATTAATAGATTAACTATATTCATCATGCACACATCCAAAGATTTTTCAGTTTTTATCTTTTATCTGACTAGACTGTATATTTGGAACCAAAGTTATTATTCCACTGACGTAAAAAATAGTATTCATTTGAGCTTGCATTCTTACACATTTGGAAAATGTTAAGGAATGCTTACGCTTGTTTTGTCAGTCTTCAAGGGGCTATAGACTAGACAGGAAAAAAAAATCATGACGATACTTTAAAAGGTTTGAAACCTCTCAGGATTTTCTCTCCCTTTAGTATTTTATAAGGAAAATCACCTTCTATGAATTCAATGAAAGTTGAGACCCTCACACAGATTTATTGCATATTATACACTGAAATCCAGTGCACAATTGTTCCCATGTGTACTCAGCTATCAGAATAATATTCTTTGACTGTCTGATCAGCTTACATTTTATGCCAACAACAGAAAATTTAATATTACATGGTGCAGAGGTGATGAACATATTTATTTATGCATCCTCTTGTCCAATACTTTAAATAGGCTAAGGAGAAAAATCATTTAGGATGTTTATATTTATTTCTAGTGTATAATGCAAGTTTCTAACCCGGTGATAAAGATTTTATCCTTTGTTGCCATTTTAATGTAGATTTTCAAGTGAAAGAGCCTTTGAATTGCTGTAAACATAACTTAGAGCCAAATAATAGATAAGTTAGTTATGACTGTCAACTTGTTTTTATATCAGCAGTCTTCATAAACACACTGTTCTCTGTTGTTTATGAAAAGAAACAATCTTTTAAAAAATTGAGGTGGACAGCTACTGCTCTCATGGACCCTCTCATACTTATTTTTAAACACTCTATCTAAATTAGGAAAACACAATTTAAGTGTGCAGAAATACAAGAATACAATGTGCTTGTGAGGGAAAAATTCACCATTTAATTGAACACATAAATAAGTCTTACGTATACAAATAAAGTGCTTCATGTGAGATGCTATGATGCCTGACATCTGTAGAATTTTGCTTGCAAAACACATATTTACAGTTTATTAGCTGGCCTGCTCTCTGTTTACAGTAGTTGCCTTACTACATAAGCAGCTATAAATTATGCTATCCAACAACCCTGCTCCATCGGATTCCACAGAACATTCTCAGAAAACCCCCACACACAAACAGGCTTGCATGCATGCGCAAGAACAAAAATTGTAGGTACATGAGTTTATGGAATTTAATTCTGGTGAGTAGAATGTTCTTGTGTATAAAAATTGCCTTTCTGAAATAACACATTAGGGTGACAGGGACTCATAGAAAATGAAATTAGCATAAACCATCTAAATGTTTGTATTTGCACAATTTTTGGCATGGCCAAAATGCAAATTGCTAACATTACATGAGTTATATTTTTGGTTGTTTTGTCTTGATACTCTACACAGTTTTGAAAGAAAATAACATAGCGATCCCCAAATTTTAAGTATAAAGTTAGGAAGTGTCTTACACTTTTGCTATCACAAAATTAATTTTTCTTAATGCCATAATGTTAAGGCTCAATCAATATATTTCTTTTAAAAATAATGAATTTTCATGCTAATAATATTAATTAATTTAAGAAACTCACATCACAGGCAGATGTAGTAGAAATCAATACAATTAAATATGTCTTAAACATGCCATAAGAGTGAATTTAGTATCGTGTATTCAGAACAATATCCTGCAAATTTTTGAGGAGAAGGGTAAAGAAGGAAGAAATTATCTTCAACTAAAAATAAATATTTTAAGCACCCAGCCTGAGTCCCTTGGGGAATTAAATTGCTAACGATTACCTGAAAGTTTTTCAACAAACTGGTGACCATTGTACTCCATTTGACCAGCAAGCAACTAGCAGAGTAGGAAACATGATTTTACAGGAGAATCATATTTTACAAGTCACCATTATAACATCTCCCTTGTTATAATGAGGCTATTTCCATGTCCTGGCAGGTGGCCCATAATCATAGTGCTTTGTTGATTCTGTGACAGTGACATCTATTAAGCCCCAAATCCTGTGTAACAGATGGTTTCACTCAGTTCCTGACCATGGAGATGTCAAGGTCTGCATAACAAGACATCGATGTTTTTTATTTATCTGTTGTGTTAAAACCATATTTTCCTGAATAGCAAAGTATTTTAAAACTTTACAGAACTTGCAAAAAATGTTGAAACTTAAAATCTGTGAGGCAGTGGATGGAGAGAACAAAACCAAGGTGGGAGGAGATGTGAAAAAATGTTAATTACTGAATAGAGGTTTCACTAACATTCACAAGTTTTTGTTTGTTTTCCTGAAAATACAGACAATATTCCCCTTTGGATACTAATAGTAGCTCTCTGTGTCTGAAAATTTCTAATATAGCAAAGCAATTTGGATGGCCCATTGAGTTTGTTCAAATGGAATTCTTCCTCTAGTTTCATTTTCTAGGTTGTAAATATTATTCCCATACCTATAAGTTACCTCACTGTGAGGAGTATATTTAAATGTTGGTTCTCATTATTTAGTATTATCAGGTAAGAGTTTTGAAAAAGCTATATATTTTTTTCATTAAATGACTCCCCAAAATGATCCAATGCTCAAGACTACTGTTTCATACTTAGAAACTAAACCTAAATTTTTTTTTTCAATTAGGCCATTCACAGATAAAGTATGAGGGCTTTGCCAAAGTTCACCAGGAAAATGCATCAATACTTTATTCTGTTACCAGAATAAAACCAATATCTTGAGACTAATGTATTAGGCAGAGTTGATAAAAAGAAAGTCTTTAAAGTAGCCGACATGCAAGTGGTATTTATTATATTTATGCCTTTTGTCTTCTTCCTCTATACCACCCGCCCCCCCCTGCCCCAGGCCCCCTTGATCATACAGAATTTGAGCTCTATAAGGACAGGAATGTTAGTTTCTTTGTTCACTGATAAATCCTCAGTCTGAAACAATGCAGATGCTCAGTAAATATTTGTCAAATTAATGAACGGTTAATGGCCATTTCTTAAATTCTCAATAGAGTTGGTGAATCATATCTTGAAATGAAATAGTGTTTAAATATTCTCCTAACTAAGGCCACTTCCACAGAAAGTGTCTGGCTTAGAGAAAAAAAAATTATCAGTGCAATGATTTACCTATACCCACAAGTGTAGAAAATCTGAAATACTGAATGAAATTATAAGAGGATTTGACTGGAACATTGCAATATGGTAGAGGAGATATTGAAATCAAAACTAAAATTAATCCAAAGATCAGGTGACTTGACCAAACATGATTATAAAATATTTCAAGTAGCTAGATTACGATAAATTCCTAATAAAATGCATAATTAATTGTGATATATCTGAGTGATTAAAGTTTATTTTGAAGGGCAGATGGGCAAAGCACAAAACTAAGGCAATAAACATTCTAAACAATAAATAATAAAAATTCTTCCTTTGGCAAGATATTGTTTTGGTATTAACTTCAATGATTTCATTTTCTACACAATAAAAATAAGAATGTTTGCTATGGCCTGTTACCATGATTTATTATTTGATTTATTGTTTACATTTAAATGTTTTACATACTGAGATAAACAAACTTAATTCATTAGAAATATTTCTAAACCATATACAAGTTGTTTCATTCCAGGCTGATAAAATACTTCCTCTTATTCATGAGACTAATAATAAGATATTAGGAATATTATCAAAGCTGAGAACATCAAAACAATCTAGGAAAATCCTGTAAATAAAAGTGAACTTTCTCAGATATGATTTTTACTCTATATGATATGATACATGATGCAAGCATTTGTTTACATAAATCAATAGCCAGGAATTGGTATCAGGACCTTCATAGGCACATACCCATGCTTTACCTCTCTCATATATTGGTCACTGAAAGGGATACAAATAAATTCCAAAGCCCTGAAGTCTGTTTCTAAGCATGAATTATCTTCCATATTCTCATTACCTTTCCTCTACATTTTAGCCCCAAATAATTTCCAGCTTTGATTTTTTAGATGAAGGTTTACAGAGGAAATTAGTTTCTCATTAAACAATTAATACACATTTTGTTTTGTAGCATTGGTTGCCAACCCCTCGACATGTCAACACTCACCCCTTCTTGGCCTTGGGCTCCCCATTTCCATTTGCCCAGCTTTCCTGTCTCATCCTGCCTTCTTGTCCTTGCCCCTGCGCTGATGTGCCCATTTACTCTCATATATATGTTTGAGCTACAAGTATTATTGTTTGTTTTATGGGCCTGCCTAATCTTTGCCTGAAAGGTGAACCTCAGGGGTGACTCCTGTACTGAGTTAAAAGAGTGTCGGGGGGCCATACTCTCAGGGTTTCTCCAGTCTGTGTCAGATCAGTAAGACTTTTTTTTTCTTGAGTTAGAATTTTGTTCTATTTTTTCTCCAGGTCTGTCCAGGACCCTCTATTGTGATCCTGTCAGAACAGTCAGTGGTGATAGCTGGGCACCATCTAGTTATCCTGGACTCAGTCTGGTGGAGGCTGTGGTAGTTGTGGTCTATTAGTCATTTGGACTAATCTTTCCATTGTGTCTTAGATTTTTTTCATTCTCCCTTGCTCCAGATGGGGTGGGACCAGTGGAGCCTCCTCAAAGGCTCAAGCTTTTAAGATGCCAGACACTGCTCACCAAAGTAGGATGTAGAACATTTTCTTCATAAGCTATGCTATGCCAATTGAGCTAGATGTCCCCCAAGACCATGGTCCCCAGGTAGTTCGGATGTGTCTATGAAGCTTCTAAGGCTTTGCCTTCTTTAAGTTGTGCTGACTTCCCCAGTATTGTGTACTGTCTTAACCTTCACCAAAGACAACTTTTATCTATTGTCTAGTTAGTGTTCTTCCCTCCCCAACCATCTCCTCCTTTGTAACCATCGAAGATTGTTTCTTCTTTTGTGTAAAACTTTTCATTAGTTTTTATAGTAGTGGTCTCATGCAATATTTGTCCTTTTGTGATTGACTTATTTCACTCAGCATAATGCCCTCCAGATTCATCCATGTTGTGAGATGTTTTGAAGATTCATCATTATTCTTTATCATTGCATAATATTCCATTGTGTGCATCTACCGTAGTTTGTTTTTCTATTCATCTCTTGACGGGCACTTTGTTTCCATCTTTTTGCTATTGTGAATAATGCTGCAAAGAACATGGGTGTGCATATGGCTATTCCTGTGACGGTTCTTTTTTCTCTCGGGTATATTCCTAGGAGTAGGATTAGTTGGATTATATGATATTTCTATTCCTATCTTTTTAAGGAAGTGCCATATTGTTTTCCAAAATGGTTGAACCATTTTTCATTTCCACCAGCAATTCCAGTTTCCCCATAGCCTCTCCAACATTTGTTATTTTCTGTTTTTTTATTTGTGCCAGTAATGTTGGGGTAAGATGATATCTCATTGTAGTTTTGATTTCCATTTCCCTAATAGCTAGTGATCACAGGCATTTCCTCATGTGTCTGTTGCAAAGTGTCTGTTCATATCCTTTACTGATTTTTTAATTGAATTATTTGTCTTTTGTTGTAGAGGTGTTGGATTTCCCTATAGATTTTAGAGACTAGATCTTTGTTGGAGTTATCATAGCCAAAATTTTTTCCCAGTCTGTAGGTTCTCTTTTTTCTCTTTTGGTGAAACCTTTAGATCAGTATAAGTGTTTAATTTTAGAAGACCCCAGTTAGCTAGTTTCTCTTCTGGTGTTTGTGTATTATTAGATATGGTTTATATCCTATTTGTGCTGTATATTAGGATCCCTAGCGTTGACCCTATTTTTTCTTCTATGATCTTTATAGTTTGTTTTTTTGGTTTTATATTTAGGTCTTTGATCCATTTTGAATTAGTTTTTGTGTATGGTGCAAGGTATGGGTCCTGTTTCATTTTTTTACACATGGGCATCCAGTTTTGCCAGTACCATTTGTTAAAAACACAGTCTTTTCCTCATTTAATGGACTTTGGGGCTTTGTTGAAAATCACTTGACAGTAGGTGAATAGATTTATATCTGGGTTCTCAATTCTGTTCCATTAGTTAATGTGTATGTCATTGTACAGGTACCAGGCTGTTTTGACTTCCATAGCTATCTGAGGTCAGATTGTGTGAGGCCTCCTACTTTCTTCTTCTTCTTCAATAATGCCTCACTTATCCAGGGCCCCCTTCCTTTCCATATAAAGCTAATGATTAGTTTTCCATCTCTTTGAAGAATGCTGTTGGTATTTGAATTGTGATTACGTTGTATTTGTAGATTGCTTTGGGTAGAATTGACATTTTCACCATGTTGAGTCTACCTATCCATGCTCTTGGTATGTTTTTCCATTTATGTAGCTCCCTTTTGATTTGTTGCAGTAGTGTTTTGTGGGTTTTTTTTTTTTTGTATGGGTCTTATATGTCCCTGGTTGGATTTATTTCTAAGCATTTTATTATTTTTTTAGGGGCTATTATAAATGGTGGAAACCCTGGTGGCGTAGCGGTTAAGTGCTACGGCTGCTAACCCAAGGGACAGCAGTTCGAATCCACCAGGCACTTCTTGGAAACTTTATGGGGCAGTTCTACTCTGTCCTATAGGGTCGCTATGAGTCGGAATCAACTTGACGGTGGTGGGTGGGTATTACAAATGGTATTGTTTTCCTGATTTCCTTTTCATGGTTCCCTTTATTGATATATAGGAATCCAACTGATTTTTGTATGTTTATCCTGCTATTCTGCTGAATCTTTCTATTACTTCCAGTCATTTTCTTGTGGATTTCTTTGGGTTCTCAATGTATAGAATCAAAGTACCCACAAATAGAGATAGTTTTACTTTTTCTTTACCAATTTGGATGCCTTTAATACTTTTCTTGCCTTATTCCTCTAGCTAGGCCTTCCATCACAATGTTAAATAGGAGTGGTGATAAACGGCATCCTTGTCTTGTTTCTGTTCTCAGGGAGAATGTTTTCAGCCTCTCCCATTGAGAATGATGTTGTCTGTTGATTTTGTCAAAAAAAAAAAAAAGGTTGCCATAGATCAATTCTGACTCACAGTGATCCTATAGATTCCCTTTACCATGTTGGGGAGTTTCCCTTCTGTTCTTACTTTATGAGCATTTTTATCAGAAATGAGTCGTGGGCTTTATGGAATGTCTTTTCTGCATTGATTTAGATGATCATGTGATTTTTTTGTTTTATTTATGTGGTGGATTACATTGATTGATATTTTCTAATGTTGAACCATCCTTGCATACCTGGTATGAATTCCACTTGGTTGGGATATATTTTTTTTTATATGATGCTGAATTCTATTGGCTAGAAGTTAGTTGAGAATTTCTGAATCTATATTCATAAGATATTTGTCTGTAATTGTTTTGTGATGTCTTTGCCTGGGTTTGGTATCAGTGTTATGCTGGCTTCATAGAATGAATTTAGAAGTATCCCACCCTTTTCTATTTTCTGAAATAGTTTGAGAAGTATTGGTGTGAGGCTTCTCTGAATGTTTGGTAGAATTTGCCAGTGAAGCCATCTGGGCTGGGACATTTTTTTTTTTTTTTTTGGAGATGTTTGTTACCTTTTCGATCTATTCTCTTGTTTTGGGACTTTGCAGATTTTCTACCTCAGTTCGTGCTAGTTTATGTAGGTAGTGTGTTCTAGAAATCTGTCCATTTCCTCTAGGTTTTCAAATTTGTCGGAGTATAGTTTTTCACAATACTCTGTTACAGTCCATTTTATTTCAGTTGGGTCTGTTGTAATGTCCCCTATTTCATTTCTTATTTAGGTTATTTGCTTCCTGTCCTGTTTTTCTTTTGTCAATTTTGCCAGTGGTTTGTCAATTTTCTTGATCCTTTCAAAGAACCAACTTTTGGTTTTGTTGATTCTTTCTACTGTTTTTCTACTCTCTATTCCATTTATTTCTGCTCTGAACTTTATTATTTCCTTTCTTCTGGTCAGTGTGGGCTTCTTTGGCTGTTCTCTATTTCTTCATGTTGTATAGCTAATGTTTTGATTTTGTCCCTTTCTTCTTTTTTGATGTGTGTAACTATTGCTATAAATTGACCTCTTAGCACTGCCTTTGCTGTGTCCCAAAGGTTTTTGTGTGATGTGTTTTCATTCTTATTTGATTCTAGGAATTTTTCGATTCCATCTTTGATTTCTTCTATTGCCCAGTGTTTTTAAAGCAAGGTGTTATTCAGTTTCCATATTTTTTATTTTTTTTCCTTGCTCTTCCTGTTAATTTCTACTTTTATGGTGTTGTGTTCAAAAAAGATGTTTTGTATAATTTCCATGTTTTGGGTTTTGTTGAGGATTGCTTTGTGTCCTAAGCTGTGGTGTATTCAGAGATGTCATCTATTCTGGAGAATGTTCCATGTGAGTTGGAAAAGAATGTATACTTTGCTGCTGCTGGTTGAAATTTTCTATATATGTCTATGAGGTCAAGTTGGTTGATTGTGGCATTTAGATTTGCTGTATCTTTGCTGAGTTTCTTTCTAGATGTCCTGTCCTTTACTGAGAGTGGTGTGTTGAAGTCTCTTACTATTACTGTGGAACTGTCAATTTCTCTTTTCAGTGCTGTTAAATTTTGTTTTATGTAGTTTGGAGCCCTGTCATTGAGTGCTTAGATATTTATCATGGTTATGCCCTCATGGTGGATTGTCCTTTAATCATTACCTAATGTGCTTCCTTGTTTTTTATGGTGGATTTTGTTTTAAAGTCTATTTTATCTGAGATTAGTATTGCTACTCCTGCTAATTTTTGGTTACTGTTTGCTTGATATATTTTTTCCATCCATTGACATTTAATATACTTATGAATTTGTTTCTAAAGTGTGTGTGTTGTAGACAGCATATTGATGGGTCTTGTTTTTTTTTTTTTAATCCATTCTATCATGGTCTGTCTCTTTATGAGTGCATTTAAGCCATTTATGCTCAGTGTGATTATTGATAGGCATGGGTTTATTGCTGTCATTTTGTAGTGCTTTTTTTTTTTCATGGTGCTGACGTTTTCTCTGTTCTCCTTACTCTCCTGTGCTGAATTCCTTTTGTTTTTTTATTTTTTTTTGTTTCTTTCACTTTTGTTGCTTTTGTGTTTACTGAGACTTTGTTTTCTTCTTTAATTTGATGAATAAATAGGTTTGTTAACTTTCTTTGTAGTTACCCTGAAATTTACTCCTGAAGTTTAAACCCAGTCTTTTATTACTTGATATTGCCTTCACTTTATTTCCATTTCAAAGATCTATACCTACACCATTTAAAAACCGTCTTTAATTGTTCTGAAGTATTTTTCATTTACAAATTGATGTCTCTGGTTCCTTGTTGTAAATCTTTTAGTTTTGTTTTATCCTTGAGAGTTCATTACATAGGTTGGTGTCTGGCTGATGCTGCCCTGTGTCCTAGATTCAGGTTGTTGTCTGATGTTCTTTGTTCTCAAACAGAAGGACTCCCTTTAATAATTCTTGTAAGTTTGATTTGGTTTTAACATATTCCCTTAATTTCTGTTTATCTGAAAATAATTTCACCACCATATTTGAGAAAGAGTTTTGCAGGATATGTTATTCTTGTTTGACCTTTTTTTTCTTTCAAGGCTTTATATATGTCATTCCATTACCTTCTTGCCTGCATGATTTCTGCCAAGTAATCAGAGCTTTGTCTTATTGTTTCCCCTTTGTATGTGACTTTTTGGTTTTTATGAGCTCCTCTCAGAATTCTTTCGTGCATTTGGTTTTAGCAAGTGTGATTATGATATGTCATGGTAACTTTCTTTTGGGGTCTACCTTATATGGGGTTCGTTGAGCTTCTTGAATGGCCAGCTTTTCATCTTTCATGATATTAGGAAGTTTTCTATCAGCAAATCTTCAATGATCTTCTCTGTGTTTTCTGTTTTCTCCCTCTGTTCTTGAGCTCTGATCAAAGGCAATATTTTGCTCTTAACTGTATACCACATCTTTCTCAGGTTTTCTCTGATTTTTCCTGAAACAAAGTTGTATCCAAGGATTTTTCTTCAATTTCACTGATCCAGTCTTCCATTGTTTCATATTTGCTTCTAAAACCTTCTATTGCACTTTCTGTTTCTGAAATTTTGTTATCTTTTTGAATTTCTAATTGCTGTATTTGTATGATTTCTAGTTGTGAATTTATTTTGACATTTTGTTCCTGTATTATTTTCCTGAATTCTTCCATTGCTTTGTCTGTGTTTTCCCTGACTTGGTCTGTTTTTTTTTTTTTTTTGGTCTGTATTTTCCATATTTTTTCTTATTTTTGTCTGCATTTTCCTTCATCACTTGGAGAGCCCTGAAACATAGGCGTTTGAATTCCCTATCAGATAGCCCCAGTGCCTGTTCTCCCAGAATGTCATCTGGTGTTTTTATTTTGGTCTCTTACTGGAGCCATTCTGTCCTTTTTCTTTCTTTCTTTCTTTTTTTTAATATGTTTTGATATTGTCTGCTGCTCCTGGAACATTCAGGAATTGTTTTCTTTTTTTTTTTTATTGACTGTAGATCTGTTTGTTTTTCCTTCTTTTTTCTTTTATTTGGTTGTATCTGGGCAGGCAGGATGGGTGTGTTTTGTTGCTTGCTCATTTGTGGGCACAATGCTTCTCACCAATTTGTCCCAGTGGGAAGATCCTGTCGCTCAGCTTTGGAGGAGCAGGGCAGGTCAAAAGGGTGTATGGGGTGGGGATGTGTTATTTGCAGCATGAACTGCGGCCGGCAGTGCAGGTCTGGGGACAGTGTGGGGCAGGTCCAGGGGACCTTGCCAATGCTGCTCAGGGGCATGGCACTAGGTGTGCCATGCAGATAGGTAGGAGGGAAGGAAAAGGATGTAATGTGCAGAGCTAAGTGGGCAAGAGAAAGAAGAAAGAGAAACAGGACTGAAAAAAACAGCACAAAAAAGAAAGAAAGAATGTCTTAGGCTGGGATCTCTAGAATATATATAGAAAGAGATTTATATCAAAGAAACAGCTCGCATGATTGTAGAGGTTGGAATGTCCCAAGTTCATGGATCAGGATAGAGGCCTGTCCCAATTCGTGGAGCCACAGAAGCTGGTGAACCCAAGATCTTCAGTTTGGAGAGCAGGGCTCCTGTGCACAGGCTTGGAGGTCAAGGAATCCTAAGGTTAGCAGGCAAGACCACAAGGTTTCTCCTGATTCACGTAGCAGCAGAAGCTGGTGAACCCAAGATCGGCAAGTTGAGGATCAGGACTCTTGTTTGCAGGCTGTTAAGATCCATGAATCCCAAGATGGACAGGTAAGCTGCTAACTCAAGTCCCAAGAACCAGAGGCCAGACAAGAGGCAGCTGCTGGATCCAGAACAAGCCAAAAACCTTGGCAAGGCAAGTAGGACGTAAATAAGTTGCAGAAGGCAGAGAAATGAAGGCTGAGGGGATTGTGAGCCACCACAAGCCCCATCCCTGCATGTATCACTCAATAGATTCCATCGTGGAGGTGATCATATATCAAATATTTACAGGGAAGTGGTCACAACATTATACAACTGCCAAAATACTGAGAATCATGGCCCAGCCAAGTTAACACACAATCTTAACTATCACAAAGAACAAAAATGAAAGGTAATAGAAAAAAATGTAAATAAAATGGTGGTGCCATGGGACTGGGCAGGGGGGGTGGGGCAGACTCAGGGAGGCCATGTACCACAGTCTGTCCAGCCAAGTGGTGCAGCTTGGCCTGTAGAGAAGGGGTGTTGGCCACGCATGGGGCTAGGTGGGTGGGAAAAATGTAAAGGAAAGAAGGGAAAGAGAGAAAACAAACAAAGAAACAAACAACAACAACAATAGATATGGTGTTGAGGGAGCCAGCCTTTGTGTGTGGGGTGGAATCGGGATGGTTGGCGAACTGGTGTCTCTCTCACAGGGTGGCAAAGCATGTCCCTTTAGGAAGGGGCAGAGGTAGTGCATGGCCTTGGTAAGAGGGAGAAGGGAAACAGAGAAGGGGAAAGGTAAAGAAAAATAAAAAATATGGTGCTCTGCTAGCCAGCCTGTGGGGCCAGCACAGACCTGGGTAGGCCATGTGCCAGAGGCTCTCTAGCCCAGTGGTGAGCATGGCCCATGGAGAAGGGGAGGTGCCTTCACATGGAGCTAGGTGGGCAGGAGAAAGGATAAGAAGGAAGGCAGAGAGAGAGAAGAAACAAAAATTAAATAAAACAAAAATATGTTGCTGACGGAGCTGGCTTTCAGAGGCAGCGCAGGCCCAGGGAGACCATATGATGCTGAAGTTTTAGACAAGTGGTGTGGCACAGTGTGTCCAAAAGAAGCAAGGCACAAGGCTAGGTGGGTAGGAGAAAGGAAAGGAAAGGAAGGAAGAGAGAGAAAGAAGAGAACAAAGAAAAGAAAAAACGGGGCTGAAGGAGCCTGCTGGTGGGGGCGGCATGAAAGCAGGCAGGCTGTGTCAGTGGCTCTCTAGCCAAGTGATGTGGTACAGCCTGTCAAAAAGGTGCAAGGACAGCACACACGGCTAGCTGTGAGAGAGAAGGGAGAGAAAGGAAGGAAGAGAAGAAACAGAAAAAAAAAAAGGTGTTTCAGGAGACTGCCAGTAGGGGTGTCAGGTAACCAGGTAGGCAATGCCATTGGCTCTTTAGCCAAACACTGTGGTACGGCCCATTTAGAAAGGGTGGGGATGGTGCACAGGGTAGCTGGGAGGGTGAAAGGAAAGGAAAAATGGAGAGAGAGAAAAGAAGAAAACAAACAAAAAAAGCCTGAAACAAAGAGTTAACAACAACAAAAAAAGAAAAATAATAAAAAATGGCACTGGGAGACCTAAGCATTGGGACCTGGGGAGCAGTGAGCTGGTGACTCTTTGGCAGAGGGATTGTGGCCCATTGGAAAGCAGTGGAGGCCTCATACAGGGCATAAGTTTGGGGGTTGGGAATGTGTGTTTCCCTGGTTACCAGATGCTCTGTCTCCTGTTGAGAGCTCCATGAAGTTTCCTCCTCTTAATCCCTGTCCGTGGTTGTTGGTGGCTGAGGCCCAATAAGGTGAATCTGTGCCACTTTGGCTGTCAGGGGACATCTGCTCCATAGCTTACCTCATTCTCTGTCAGATTCTTATTCCGTTCGGTGCTTGATCAAATTTTATCTATGAAAGGTACTGTCTTAGTCATCTAGTGCTGTTATAACAGAAACACCACAAGTGGATGTCTTTAACAAAGAGCAGTTTATTCTCTCACAGTCCAGTAGGCTAGAAGTCTAAATCCAGGCACCAGATCCAGGGGAAGTCTTTCTCTCTCTGTTGGTGCTGGAGGAAGGTCCTTGTCATCAGTCTTCCCTTGGTCTGGGAACATCTCAGAGCAGGAACCTCTGGTCCAAAGGACACGTCCTGCTCCCAGCACTGCTTTCTTGGTGTATGAGATTCCCAACCCTCTGCTTGCCTCTTTTTCATTTTATCTCTTGAGAGATAAAAGGTGATGCAGGCCACACCCCAGGGAAAATCCCTTTACATTGGATCAGGGATGTGGCCTGAACAAAGGTGTTACATCCCACCCTAATCCTCTTTAACCACAGGCAGAGATTATGATTTATAACACATAGGAAAATCACAAAATGGATGACAACCACACATGGCCTAACCAAGTTGACACATATTTTGGGGGGACACAATTCAAACCATTACAGGTACCAATTGCTGTCAAGAATTCAGAGCAACAGAAATTCTCAGTAACTGCTTTTTAGAATTCAAAAGGATACATTCACTGAGGAAAACAGTTTGATAGTATTTATAAAGTTAAACATACACTTACCATATGATCAAGAAATCCTAGGTATATACCCAAGTGAATAGATAACTTACATTCACACAAAAACCTGTACATGAATATTTCTAGCAGCTGTATTCATAATCACAAATAACTACAAACATTTAAAATGTCCACCTGGTGAATCAACAAATGTTAATACTTCTGTATTAGTTTGTTAAGGATTCTATAACAAATAGGGGCTTAAAACAACAGAAATGGATTCTCTCATAGTTTTGGAGGATAGTGATCCTAAATCAAAGAGATGACAGGGCTGCACTCTCTTGGGATAATATGTTCTTTGCCTTCCCAGCTTTTGGTGGCTGTCACCATTCCATGACTTATAACCTCATCTGTCTCTGCTATGTGTTTGCATAACCTTCACTTTTGTGTCTGTCACAAAACTTCTTTTGCCTTTCTTATTTAAGAATATATGTGATTGCATGTAAGGCTCACCTAGATAATCCAGAATAAGTTTCTCCTCTCAAGATTCTTAATCACCTTTTGACATATAAGGTAACATTTATTCTTTTGCCATATAAGGCAACATTTATTCTTTTGCCATATAAGGTAATATTGACAAGTTCCATGGACATATCTCAGGGGGAGGGCACCATTCAGCCCACTACAAATTCCATACAACAGTATCTAAATCAGCAATAAAAAAGGAACAGACTATTGATGTACATTACACACAGATGAATCTCAAATGCCTTATGTTAAGTGAAAGAAGTCAGATTCAAAAGGTTACATAATTTATTATTTTTTTTTATATTGCGTACCAAAAAAATAAAAACTACTGGGATAGAAAACAAATCAGTTGTTTCCCAATGTTATAGGAATAGATAACATTGGGAATTTTAAGTTCGGGGAAGTCACTTCCAGCCCATAGGGCACCATAAGAAGGAGCACCACACTGTCCCTCCACAGCAAAGACCCAAAAAACTTAGTAGAACAGAGACAAACATCAATCCTGGAACCTGAAGTGTCAAATTAAGAGATAAAGAACTCAGCCAAGCACTGAATGGAAAAAGAAACTGACAGAGAACAGAGAGGAGAGATAAGTGTGGAGGTCCCCTATCAGATAATGCAGCATGAATTCACCATCTTGGACTCCTGTCAGAGATCAGAGGACAGGGAGCATGGAAAAGCAGCTTCAAGGAGCTTCCAACAGGAGACAGAACAGCCAGTAACCAGCGAGACACAATTTCCCACCTGGCATCCTCTCCTGCTCCTCTACCTCCGTGCTTCTTGGCTGGCAGTGGTGGCTTGGCTGGCCGGGAAGTGCAGCGCTCATGCTGCCTGGATTCGCCCAGCCCACATCAGAGATCTGTGAACAAGGAGTACGGGAAAACAGCTTCACCAAGTTCCCAGCAGGAGACAGAGCACCAGGTAACCAGTGATACAAACTTTCTTAAGCCCCGCCCTTCTCCCCCCCACTCAGCTGCCTCTGCTTCCCACCAGCTGCACCCTCTTGGCTGGGAGGCAACTTCTTTGGCCCTGGGTAGCTTGGATTTGCCCTGCCTACACTGGTCGGTTCCCTAAGTGCCATTTGTCTGTTGCTGATGTTGCTTTTTTTCTGTTTCTTTTTGTTTCTTCTGTGCCTCCCACCACCTCACCCTCCTCTCTCTTGAACACCTGTCTCTGTGTGCCATCTTTGCTGCTTCTTGAAAGGCTGTGAAGTGCCACTTCACTGGGGAAATACTTCCCTGGCTTGCAACACCAGGCTGGTGGGATCCCTGGGTTTTTTTTGTTTGTTTGTTTTGCTTTGTTTTGTTTTTGTGGCTTGAGTGTTTCCTTTTTGTGGCTTGAGACCCACTTTGACCTGGGCTGCACTGCACAGATTAGGAGCCACTTCCCCATTCTGAACAGCTGGGTTGGGGGAAATCCCTGGGGGCATTACTTTTTTTTTCTTAATTTTTTCTCTTTTCCTTTCAGTCTTTCTTCATTTCTAAGTTCTTGTCTCTTTATACTTACCTTCTTTTACTGTCTCCTGAATATCTTGTGCTGTGTGACATCTATACTCCCTCTAGCCAGGCATACTGCACAACATGGGAGCCACTTCCCTAGACCTCACAGCCACGCCAGTGGGACCCCTGGAGGAATTTTTTTCTTCTTCTTCTTTTTTCCAAATTTTTATCTTTTTTATCCCTTTTTCTTTTCCTTTTTGTTTTTCTTCATTTCTAGGTTTCTCATCTCTCCACTCCAATTGCGAGCCCCGCCCTTCTCCCCCCCCCCCACTCAGCTGCCTCTGCTTCCCACCAGCTGCACCCTCTTGGCTGGGAGGCAACTTCTTTTATTTTTTATTTATGACTCCTGGTTCTCTCTCCTCTCTCTCATCTTTCCCATACCCATATTAGCTCCACACTTCACAACCTCCCTTCTCCTTTCTGCCTACCTGTACTGTGTGCTGAACATCACACCCCCAAGGAGCATAGGCACAGCACATGCCCAGCACTGAATCCCAGCCTGCACTGTTGACCCTAGTATGTTCCAGTAACAACCCATCCCAGACCCTCCCCTCCAGCTGGACCTGCTTTGCTTCACAATAGCTGAGTAACTGGCCCTGCCCATTGGACAAGAATGTGAAAAATATCAAGACCAAAGAAGAGTAAACAACAGCGAATGCACAGCCCACCTGATCAGATGTAACCAAATAAAACAAAAAAGTAAGAAGAAACAAACAGATCTACAATCAATAAATGAAATAAATAACTACTGAATGTCCCGAAGACAGCAGACAATATCAAAACATATTAAAAAAAGAAAGGACAGAATGGATCCAATAGGCGTCCAAAATAAAACACCAGATGATTTTTCAGTAGAAGAACAGGCACTAGAACTACCTGACAGGGAATTCAAATCTCTAATATTCAGAGATACCCAGGAGTTGAACCAAAAGCCAGACAAAAATGAGGAAAAAAATAGACAACTCATGGAAAAGGCAGAAAAATGCATGGAAAATATGGACAAAAAAGGGAAGAATTCAGGAAAATAATACAGGAACAAAATGCCAAAATAAATTCACAGCTAGAAATCATACAAAAGCAACAATTAGAAATCCAAAAGATAAACAACAAGATTTCACAAATGAACAGTGTCATAGATGGGTTGAGGAGTAGATCTGAAATGATGAAAGACAGGACCAGTGAAATTGAAGACAAACACCTGGATACAAGTCTGAGGAAAAATCAGAAAAAAGAAGGAAGAAAAGTGAAGAAACACTGAGAATTATGTGGGATACAATCAAAACCAAAATCTGAGAGTTATCGGAATTCCAGAACAGAGAAAGAAAAAGGAAAACAGAGAGGATCATTGAAGAATTGCTGACAGAAAAATTCTGTAATATCATGAAAGATGAAAAGCTGACTGTCTTAGTCATCTAGTGCTGCTATAAAAGAAATACCACAAGTGGATGACTTTAACAAAGGGAAATTTACTCTCTAATGGTCTAGTAGGTTAAAGACCAAATTCAGGGTGTCATCTCCAGGGGAAAGCTTTCTCTCTGTAGGCTCTAGAGGAAGATTCCTTGTCATCAATCTTTCCCTGGTCAAGGAGCTTCTCAGGTGCAGGGACCCCAGGTCCAAAGGATGTGCTCTGCTCTAGTGCTGCTTTCTTGGTGGCATGAGGTCCCCAACTCTCTGCTTGCTTCCCTTTCCTTTCATCTCTTGAGAGACAAAAGATGGTGCAGGCCCCTCCCCAGGAAAACTCCCTTTACACTGGATCAAGAAAGTGACCTGAGTAAGGGTGATGTTACAATTCCACCCTAATCCTCTTAACATAAAATTACAATCACAAAATGGAGACTAACCACAGAATACTGGGAATCATGGGCTAACCAAGTGGACACATATTTTGGGGGGGACATAGTTCAATCTATGATACTGACCATCCAAGAAGTTCAATGAACCCCATATAGGATAGACCCCAAAAGAATATCACCAAGGCATATCATAATCACACTCACTAAAACCAAAGACAATGAAAAAATTATGAGAACAGCTCTAGGAAAATAAAAAGTCATATATACAGGAGAAACAATAAAACTAAGCTCTGATTATTTGGTAGAAACCGTGAAAGCAAAAAGGCTATGGGACAACATATATAAAACCTTAAAAGAAAGAGAATCACTGACCAAGAATAATATATCCTACAACACTCTCATTCAAACATGATGGTGAAATTAGGGCATCTCCAGATAAACAGAAATTAAGGGAATATGTAAAAACTGAACCAAAATTATAAAAATTATTAAAGGGAGCCCTTCGGTCTGAGAACAAACAACATCAGGCCACAGCATGAATCTAGGATGCAAGATTGTACCACCCAGACACAACCTAGGAAATGAACACTCAAGGAATATCCAAAACCAAAAGAATTACAGTAGGGAACCAGAGAGGTTAATCTGTAAATGACAACAACATCAGAACAATAAAAGAGGGAATAAATGGTGTAGGTATACAACTTTCTGAAGGCGAGGAAGGCAAGATGATACCAAGTAATAATAAACTGGTTCAAACCTACAAAGATAAGGGTAAATTTCAAGGTAACGACAAAGAAAGTTTTTTGTTTTACAAAGAAAGTTAACAAACCTATGCATCAAAATAAAGAAGAAAAACAAAGTCTCAAAAAAAAAAAAACTACAAAAACAAAATGAAAAAGTAATACACAAACAAAAATAAATCAGCACAGGAGAGTAAGAGAAACAAAGAAAATGTCAGGATCACAAAAAAAAGCCACAAAATGACAGCAATAAACTCGCACATATCAAAAATTCCACTAAATGTAAATGGCCTAAGTGCACACATAAAGACACAGACAGTGATAGAATGAATAATAATAAAAAAAGGATTCATCAATATGCTGTCTACAAGACACACACCTTAGAAACAAAGATATAAATTTATTAAAAATCAAAGGGTGGAAAAAATATATCAAGCAAATTACTACCAAAAAAGAACAGGAGTGGTAATACTAATCTCAGATAAATTAGGCTTTAAAACAAAATCCACCATAAAAGGCAAAGAAGGCACTATACAATGATTCAAGGGAGGATCCCTCATGAAGACTTAACCATAATAAACATCTACACACCCAATGACAGGGCTCCAAACTACATAAAACAAACTCTAACAACACTGGAAAGAGAAATTTATGGCTCCACGATAATAGTAGGACACTTCAACACGTCACTTGTGGTAAAAGACGGAAAGTTGAGAAACTCAACAAAGATTCAGAAGAGCTAAACAGCACAAACAGCCAACTTGACATCATAGACATATATAGACACTCCACAAAGCAGCTCCAAAGTACACGTTCTTCTCAAACACACATGGAACGTTCTCCAGAATAGACCACATCTTAGACCACAGAGCAACCCTCAACAAAATCCAAAACATTGAGATAAAGCAAAATATCTTTTCTGAGCTCAACACAATCAAAGTAGAAAATAACTACAGGAAGAGCAAGGAAAAAAATCAATTACATGAAAACTGAATAACATCCTGCTTAAAAACCACTGGGTAATAGAAAAAATCAGAGATGGAATCAAAAAAATTCTAGAATCAAACGAGAATGAAAACACATCATATCAAAGCAGTTGGGACACAGCAAAGGCAGTCCTCAGAGGTCAATTTATAGTAATAGATGCACACATCAAAAAAGAAGAACAGGACAAAATAAAAACATTAGCTACAGAACTCGAACAAATTGAAAGAGAACAGCAAAAGAAGCCCACAGCCACCAGAAGAAAGGAAATAATAAAGATGAGAGCAGAAATAAATGAAATAGAGAATAGAAAAATAGAATCAACAAAGCCAAAAGTTGGTTCTTTCAAAGGATCAACAAAATCGACTAATGACTGGCTAAACTGACAAAAGGAAAACACAAGAAGATGCAAATAACCAAAATAAGAAATGAAATGGGGGACATTATAACAGACCTGACTGAAATAAAAAGGATCATGACAGAGTATTATGAAAAACTACACTCCAAAAAATTTGAAAACCTAGAGGAAATGGACAAGTTTCCAAAAACACACTACCTCCCCAAACTAACACAAAACAATGTTGAAATCTGAACAGGTCCACAACAAGAGGATCCTTTGAAAAGGTAATAAGAAAAAAAAAAATAAGAACTCCCAACAAAAACAAAAAAAGCCCTGGCCCAGATGGCTTCACTGGAAAATTCTACGAAACATTCGCAGAAGAGCTTACACCAGTACTACTCAAACTATTTCAGAACATAGACAAGGAGGTGATACTTCTGAATTCATTCTATGAAGCCAGCATAACCTTGTTACCAAAACCAGGCAAAGACATCACACAAAAAAGAAAATTATAGACCAACATCTCTCATGTACATAGATGCAAAAATTCTCAGTAAAAGTCTAACCAATAGAATTCAGTATCATATCAAAAAAATATACCATGAGTATGTAGGATTCATACCAGGTGTACAAGGATGCTTCAAAACATTAGAAAATCAATCAACACAATCCACCACATAAATAAAAGGAAAGAAAAGAATCACATGATCATCTCAATTGATGCAGAAGAGGCATTCAGCAAAGTCCAACACTCCTTCCTGATAAAAACTCTCAGTAAAATAGGTACAGAAGGGAAATTTCTCAACTTAATAAAGAGCACCTTTACAAAACCAAAGTCCAACTCATACTTTTTTTTTTTTTATTGTATGTTAGGTGAAGGCTTACAGAAAAAACTTGTTTCTCATCAAACGGTTAGTGCACACATTGTTCTATAACATTGGTTAACAACTTCATGATACGTCAACACTCTCCCTTCTTCTCAACTCTGGGTTCCCCATTACCAGGTTTCCTATTCTGTCCTGCCTCCCAGCCCCTGCCCGAGGGCAGGTGTCCCCCTTTATTCTTGTTTTGTTCCATGAGCCTGTTCAGTCTTTGGGTAAAAGGTGAACCTCAGGAGTGGCCACATTATTGAACTGAAATGGTGTCTGGGAGCTACACTCTCAGGGTTTCTCCAGTCTCTGTCAGGCCAGCAAGTGTGGTCCTTCTTTTTGAGTTAGAATTTTGTTCTACATTTTTCTCCAGCTCTGTCTGGAACCACTGTTGTGATCCCTGTCAGAGCAGTCAGTGGTGGTAGCTGGGCAACATGTAGTTGCACTGGACTCCGTCTGGTGGAGATCTGGTGGAGGCCATGGTATATGTGGTCCATTAGTCCAAAGGCTAAATCATTCTTAACAGAGAGAAGCTGAAAACATTCCCCTTGAAAACAGGAACAAAACAAGGATGCCCTTTATCACCACTCTTATTTAACATTGTGTTGGAAGTTCTAGCTAGAGCAATCAGGTAAGAAAAAGAAATAAAGTGCATCCAAACTGGTAATGAAGAAGTTACGCTGTCCCTGTTTGCAAATGATATGATACTATACATAGAAAACCCAAAAGATTCCATGAAAAAATTACTGGAACTAATAGAAAGATTCAGCAGAGTAGCAGCATACAAGATAAACACCCAAAAATTAGTTGGATTCATATACACCGATAAAGGGAATGATGAAAAGGAAATCAGAAAAACAATGCCATTTACAATAGCCCCTAAAAAATAAAACATTAAGGAATAAATCTAACCAGGGATGTAAAGGACCTACATAACAAAAACTACAAAACACTACTGCAAGAAACCAAAAGAGATCTGCATCAATGGAAAAACATACCATGTTCATGGATAGGTAGACTAAACATTGTGCAAATGACAAGTCTACCCAAAGTAATTTACAAATACAATGCAATCCCGATCCAAATACCAACAACATTCTTTAAAGAGATGGAAAAACAAATCATTAATGTTATATGGAAAAGGAAGAAGCCCCAGATAAGGAAAGCACTATTGAAGAAGAAGAAAGAGGGCTCACACTATCTTACTTCAGAACCTACTATATAGCTATAGTAGTCAAAACAACCTGGTACTGGTACAATGACAGATACATTAACCAGTAGAACAGAATTGAGAACCTAGATGTAAATCCATCTACCCATGGTCACCTGATGTTCAACAAGGGCCCAAAGTCCATCAAATGCGGGAAAAGGGAGCCTTTTAAACAAATGGTGCAGGCATAACTGGGTGTACAGGTGCAAAAAATTAAACAGGACCCATACCTCACACCGTATACAAAAATGTATTCAAAATGGATCAAAGACCTAAATATAAACCCAACACTATGAATTTCATAGAAGAAAAATAGGATCAACACTACAGGCCCTAATACACAGAATTAACAGGATACAAACCACAATGAACATCACAAACTCCAGAAGATAAGCTAGATAACTGGGATCTTCTAAAAATTAATCACTTAGACTCACCAAAAGACTTCACCGAAAGAGTAAAAAGAGAACCTACAGACTCGGAAAAAGTTTTTGGCTTTTACAAATCAAAGTTCTAATCTCTAAAATCTATAGGAAAATCCAAAACCTCTACAAAAAAAACAATAATAATAATCCAATTAAAAAATGGGTAAAGGAAATGAACAGACACTTCACCAAAGAAGACATTCAAGTGACCAACAGACATGTGAGGAAATGCTCACGATCACTAGTATTTACAGAAATGCAAATCAAAATCACAATGAGGTATCATCTCACCCAGGCATTACTGGCATGAATCAAAAAAAAAAAAAAGAACAAATGTTGGGGAGACTGTGGGGAGATCAGAACTCTTATGCATTGCTGGTAGAAATGCAAAATGATACAACCATTTTGGAAAACTATATGACGCTTCCTTAAAAAGCTAGAAATAGAAATACCATATGATCCAGCAATCCCACTCCTGGGAATATATCCTAGAGAAATAAGAGTCATCACACAAATAGACATATGCACACCCATGTTCACTGCAGCATTGTTCTCAACAGCAAAAAGATGGAAACAACCTAGATGTCCATCAAAAGATGAATGGATAAACACACTGTGGTACGTACCCACAATGGAGTATTACCCAAAGATAAAGAACAATGATGAATCTGTGAAGCATCTCATAACATGAATGAATTTGGAGGGCATTATGGCTGAGCGAAATTAGTCAATCACAAAAGGACAAATATTGTATAAGACTACTACTGTAAAAACTCATGAAAATTTTTACACATAAAAAGAAACCATCTTTGATGGTTATGAGGGAGAGGAGGGATGGGAATGGAAAAAACACTAAATAGACAATAGATAAGTGGTAACTTTGGTGAAGGGTAAGACAGTACACCATACTGTGGAAACCAGCACAACCTGTATAAGGCAAGGTCATGGAAACTCCATAGATACATCAAAACTCCCTGAAAGACCAAGCTGCTAGGGTGAGGGCTATGGGAACCATGGTCTTGGGGGAACATCTAGCTCAATTGGCATAACAGAGCTTATAAAGAAAAAGTGTTCTACATTCTACTTCCTTGAGTAGCATCTGGGGTCTTAAAAGCCTGTGAGCGGCCATCTAAGATACTCCAGTGGTCTCACCATTTTGGGAGCAAGGAAGAATGAAGAAAACAAAGATACGAGGGAAAGATTAGTCCAAAGGACTAATGGACTACATTGACCATGGCCTCCACCTGATCGAGTCCAGTACAACCAGATGGTGCCCGGCTACTACTATTGACTGTGCTGACAGGGATCAGAGTAGAGGGTCTTGGACACAGCTGGCGAAGAATGTAGAACAAAATTCTAACTCAAAAAGAAAGACCATACTTGCTATCCTGACAGAGACTGGAGAAACCCTAAGAGTATGGTCCCCAGGTACCCTTTCAGCTCAGTAATGAAGTCACTCCTGAGGTTCACCCTTCAGCCAAAGATTGGACAGACCCATAAAACAAAACAAGACTAAAGAGGCACACCAGCCCAGGGGCAAGGACTAGAAGGCAGGAGGGGACAGGAAAGCTGGTAATAGGGAATCCAAGGTTGAGAATGGAAATTGTTGACATGTCATGGGGTTGTTTACCAATGTCATAAAACAATATGTGTACTAACTTTTTAATGGAAAACTAGTTTGTTCTGTAAACCTTCATCTAAACTACAATGATAAATAAATATTTGGGGAAGTGTCTGAATACAAAGGACCAGCATGAGTGAATTTTTCCGAGGCTGATGGAACTGTTCTATATCTTGATCATGTTTGTGGTTATGTGACTCTCTGCAGTGGTCGAAACTCATAGAACTGTGCCCCAAGGTGTGTGGGTTTTGCCTTTTGTAAATTTTTAAAAGTAAATTAAAAAGTGGGATTGGTGACCAGACCCATTTCAAGCATCAGAATGAAGAGCACTATATTCCTCAGTTGTGATACCATGAGAATAAAGGATTACACTTATAAAAATCTTAAAGACAATTGAGGTGTTGTTGAATGTGTAATATACATGTACTGAGGATACCAGAAAGAGTAGAAAGGGACAGCTGAGTAGAAGAAATATTCCAAGTAATAATGCTTGAGAACTTTCCAAAATTAACAGCCCACACCAAACCACAGACCTATGACGTTCATAGACACCAAACAGGATAGATGTAAGAAAAGAAACAATAAAAAATACATACCTAGACATATCCTATTCAAGCTGCAGAAAACCAAAGACCAGAAGAAAATGTTGAAAGAAGCCAGAGGAAAAATTCACCTCACCTGTTGAGGAATAATCAATTTGACAGCAATGAGCTTGGTTTTGGTTTTATATAGAGGAACAAGGATAAGTATTACATCAGGCTTCTCATCAGAAGGTATGTGTCATGGATTAAATTGTGTCCCCCAAAAATGTGTGTATCAAATTGGCTAGGCCATGATTCCCAGTATTGTGTGGTTGTCCACCATTTTGTCATCTGATGTGATTGTCCTGTGTGCTATAAGTCCTATCTCTATGATGTTAATGAGATGAGATTAGTGGCAGTTATATTAATGAGGCAGGACTCAATCTACAAGATTAGATTATGTCTTAAGCCAATCTCTTTTGAAATATATATAAGAATGAAGCAAGCAGAGAGACATGAGGACCTCATACAACAAAGAAAATAGAGCCAGGATAGTGCATCCTTTGGACCTGGGGTTCCTGTACCAAGAAGCTCTTAGTCCAGGGGAAGACTGATGACAAGGGTCTTCCTCCAGAGCCAACAGAGAGAGAAGACTTTGCCCTGAAGCTGACATCCTTAATTTGGACTTCTAACCTAGTAGACTGTGAGAGAATAAAATTCTCTTTGTTAAAGCCATCCATTTGATGGATATAACATATTTCTGTTATGGCAGCACTAGACAGCTAAGACAATATGCAAGAAAAAAGAGAATGGAGTGAAATATTTAAAACATTGAAAGAAAAAGCCCACAAACCTAGACATTTATATTGTGAAATAATCCTTTGAAAGTGATGGAGAAATAAATTATAAAGGGGTCAATTCTCCAAAAACACAAAGAATCCTTAATGTGTATGCACCTAACAACAGAGCATCAAACTATGCGATGCAAAAACTCATAGAATTTCAAGGAGAAATAGACAAATTCACCTTTAAAGTTGAAGAGTTCAACACTCCTTTTTCAGTAATTGATATATCAAACAGGCAGAAAATCAGTAAATTTGATGACCTGAACAGCGCTAACAACAAAGGTGATCTAAATGACATTTCAGAATGTGCCATCCAACCACAGCAGAATACATTCTTATCAATCTTACATGGAATATTTATCAAGCTAGATCACATTATGGGCCATAAAAGACACCATAACATGCAAGTATGTTCTTGATAACAATTGAATTAAACTAGAAGTTATATACCTGGAAATCAAATGACACACTGACATATAATCAGACGTAAAGGAAGAAATCTCAGGCAGACTTAAAAATATTTAGAACTGAATAAAAATAAGAATACAACTTCTCAAAATTTGTGAGAGTTAGAGCAGTGCTTACAGGGAAATTTATAGCATTACGTGTTTATATTAGAAAAGAATGAAGATCTAATGTCAGTAATTTAAGCTCCCCTTTTCAGGAGACTAGAGATAGAAGAGCAATTTAGGTCTAAAGCAATCAGAAGAAAATAAATAATAAAAATTAGTGCCAAAATTAATGCAATTGAAACAGAAATAATAGAGAAAATCAACAAAACCAACAATCAGTAAAATTGATAAATCCCTACTCAGACTAACCAAGAGAAAACACAAACTGCCAGTATTAGGAATGGAAGAATGGTCGTCACTACTCATGCCATGGACATTAAAACGATAATAAAGCAGTAGTAAGAAAAATGCTATGGCCAAAGATTTCATAGCTTTGAGGAAATGAAGTGATTCCATGAAAGACATAAATTACCAAAACTCAAACGAGGTAAATAGTCTGAATAATTCTCTATATATATTAAAGACATTGACTTAATTAATAATCTTCCAAACAAGAAAATACCAGGCCAAATAGTTTCACTGCTGACTTTACCAAACATTTAAGAAAGATAAACAGATAATTTCTTTTATAATAATCAGCACAAAGCTGGTTCCTATGAGGTGCATGTTAAAGATGTCCCAAGTGTCCAACTTTTCCAAGCTGCTGTACCACTCCATCATCTCTAACATCAACTACTCCCTCTCTTCTCAGCACTCTGCCTCCTGTCTTTGGTTCCCTAATTTACTGCAACATCTCATAGAACTCACAAACTTTATAAAGGAAATGGCTCACACTGTTGTGGAGGCTGGCAAGTCCCAAATTCATGGATCAGGTGTAGGTTTCTCCTGACCCACATGGCTGCAGTGGTTGACGAACCCAAACCAGCAGTTCAGACCACAGGCTGCAGGTTCACAAGGCTATAAAAGCTGACGAATCAGGTCACGTGATAGGCGGCTGGCCCAGGGGTTGTGGAGGCTGGCAAATCCCAGAATCGGTAGGTCACACAGCAGGCTTCTTGGGGTGTCAGTGGATCATGAACTGGACACAATATACAGATGTAGAGAGAGAGAGAGCCTTGCCAGGACACACACACATATCTTAGATGCAGGCCACACCCCAGGGAAGGGAGTAATTTTAGTAAGGGTGGGGCTTGAGTCACGCCTTCTGCAAGGCTGTGACCCAAGACACAACTTACACCAATCCTGCCTCATTGACACGTAGAGGTCAAGATCCATACCACATAAAATGGAGGACAAACACAATACTGGGAATCATGACCTAGCCAAGTTGACACATAACGCCAACAATCTCAGGTTCCATATAACTTATTTGCATAGTCCCACTCAATCATTGTGTGTGAGTCACAAAGACCATGGCTAGAAGGGTCATATTAAGTAATTCATTGTACAGCAAAAGAAATGAGACAAATTCTCTGCAACCGCTTCTTGAAAATAGTAGCAGAAGGAATATTTACTAACTCATTCTATGAGGCCAGTATCCTAATTCCAAAGTCATGTAAAGATATTGTAAGTAAGGAAAACAACAGTCCAATATCTCTCATGAACACTGACATAAAAATCTTCAACAAAATATTAGCAAATAGAATCCAACAATGTATAAAAATAATTATACACCATGACCAAGTAAGATTTATTCCAGGTATGCAAGGCTGGTTCAACATTCCAAAATCAATCTATGTAATCTATCATATCAACAAGTTAAAGGAGAATAATTCTGTGATCGCATCAAATGATACTTAAAAATCATTTGACAAAATTTAGTACCCACTCATGATGAAAGTTCTCAGTAAAAAAAGAATAAAAGAGAATTTCTTCAGCTTGATAAGGATCATCTACAAAAATTCTACCACTAACATCATACTAAATGATGAGAGACTGGATGCTTCTCATTTAAATCAAACACAAGGCAAAGATATCATCTACCACAACTCCTAGTCAACATTCTATTAGAAGTTACAGCGATTGCAAAAAAAGAAAAATACATTAAAAGCATACAAAGTTGAATGAAAAAATAAAAGTATATTCACAAATGACATAATTGTGTATGTATAATATCCCCAAGAATTGACAAAAAAAAAAACCTCCTGGGACTAATAAGTACAGATAGCAACATCGCAGGATAAAAGGTCACTATAAAAAAGTAAATTTGTTTTCTATATACCTGCAATGAACAATTGGAATTTTAAATTTAAAAAATACCAATCCCATTTACAATAGGCCCCAAAATGAACTACTTGGATATAAATCTACCAAAATATATAACGGAAATGTATGCAGAAAACTACAAAACAATTGTGAATGAAATAAATATATACATATGGATCTAAATAAATTGAGAGATATTCCATATTCATGAATTAGAAGACTCAATTTTGTTAAGATCTCAATTCTCTTGAATTTTATGTATTTATAGAGTCAACATAATCCAAAAGGTCTAGAATAACCAACACAATACTGAAGAAGAACAAAGTTGGAGGACTACAATTACTCAAATTCAAGACTAATTATAAAGCTGTAGCAATCAAAACAATGTGTTATTGGCAAAATGATGCATGATCTATGGAACAGAATAGAGACCCCCCAAAAATATAGTCAACTGATCTTAGATCTAAGTGCAAAGGCAATTTAATGGAGAAGACCTTTTCAACAAATCATGCTTGCATAGGGACACTATGAATCGGAATCGACTCGATGGCAAAGGGTTTGGTTGGTTTTATGCAAATAAAAAGTGAACCTAGACAAAGACCTTATACCTTTCACAAAAATCAACTCAAAGTGGATCATAGATCTAAATGTAAAATGAAAAACTATAAAACTTCTAGAAGACATAAGAGAAAATCTACATTACATATGTCAGGGATCAGGGTGGGCAAGTATAGGGAAGTACAGCTTAACCATGTGCTCAGGTAAGGAAAAAAAAAGGCCAGAAATAATTGACTTTCACTAATTGTGAACACTACCTGTTGCTGTCGAGTGGATTCTGACTTGTAGCAACCCTACAGAGTTTCCAAGGAGTGCCTGGTGGATTCAAACTGCCAACCTTCTGGTTAGCAGCCATAGCTCTTAACCACTATGCCACCAGGGTTTTCTTATGAACATTAGAGATAGACACACACACAAAAAAAGAAAGGCGATCCAACTGAATGTGGAAATTATCGACCTGACAGCACCTAACAACAACAAGCTGATAAAAAGCAGCAGATACCAGTTTTTGTTGTAATTTACACATCTGAAGATGAAGGATTTTATGTGTTGTTACCATGAGGTTTTGATCTAGGTTCTCCATGCAATTTTCTTTTAATTTTTGAGAACATTTTACCATGAACATAAACTGGAATTGGCAGAATTATCTGAAGATCAAAATATGTTAACAAAATGGGAAACCTATATGTAGGACCCACAGGGACAAAGCAAATTTTTGTCAACTTGAGCACAAGCTTTTAGTGCAATAAACAGCTCTCACCCTACCATCATCCAGACTTTCCACTTATTTTGGGCTCTTGAAAAAATTAAAAGATATACAAAGTGGGCCTGATCATAGGTAAAACAAATAAAAAATAAATGGTCTAATGGTAGAATATCTAGGAGAAGTTCAGGAAATCCATAACATTGTGATAAAGGCTGTGATGTGTTGGGGCACGTTTATGCCAATTGTTAAATATTCAGGAATTTTGGTAGGCAGTCATTAAACCTTTGAACTAAGGCATGGTGTGAGTATTTAGACCATGAAAATCAGCAAACACTACAAATCAGGTTTTATTCTCCAACCCCCCATAAGAGACTGTTACTTGCATACCACAAAGTAGAGGAGCTATGGAGCAGAGAAAGGGTAAAAAGAAACGGTCAGAAATGAAGGAGTGGGCCCTGAAGTTGTGCAAGTCAATCTAGAAATTTGACATATTCTTCGATTTCTCAATTTTTCATGCCTCCAATATCGATGTAATTGTCAAGCCCTGTAGATTCTACCTCAAATGTTCTCTCCTGTTCTCTCCACCCCATGCCTTTGATACTACCAAAAAAGAGTCCATGTATTCATTTCTCTTGCATAAACTACTACAGTATTTTCAATTCTGCTCCTCCTTCTATCTTCCTCCCCTAGCCTATCTCTGTTGTTGTTGTTCGGTGCCCTCGAGTCGGTTCCGACTCATAGCAACCCTATGCACAACAGAACGAAACACTGCCCAGACCTGCATTATCCTCATAATTGTTGCATTCCTTGAGCCTATTGTTGCAGCCACTAGGTAAATCCATCTCGTTGAAGGTCTTCCTCTTCTTTGCTGACCTCTACTTTACCAAGCATGATGTCCGTCTCCAGGGACTGGTCCCTACCGATAACATGTCCAAAGTATATAAGACACAGTCTCGCCATCCTTACCTCTAAGGAGCATTCTGGTTGTACTTCTTCCAAGACAGATTTGTTCATTCTTTTGGCGGCAGTCCATGGTATATTCAATATTCTTCACCAACGCCACAATTCAAAGGCATCAATTCTTCTTTATCTTCCTTATTCATCGTTCAGCTTTGTGTGCATATGAGGTTATTTAAAACACCATGGCTTGAGTCAGGCACACCTTAGCCCTCAAGGCGACATTTTTGCTTTTCAACACTTTAAAGAGATCTTTTGGAGCAGATATGTCCCATGCAATGTGTCTTTTGATTTCTTGACTGCTGCTTCCATGGCCGTTGATTGTGGATCCAAGGAAAATGAAATCCTTGACAACTTCAATTTTTTCTCCATTTATCATGATGTTGCTTTTTGGTCCAGTTGTGAGGATTTTTGTTTTCTTTATGTTGAGGTGCAATCCATACTGAAGGCTGTGGTCTTTGACCTTCATCAGCAAGTGCTTCAAGTCCTCTTCGCTTTCAGCAAGCAAGGTTGTGTCATCTGCATAACACAGGTTGTTAATGAGTCTTCCTCCAATTCTGGTACCCCATTCTTCTTCATATAGTGCAGCTTCTCAGATTATTTGCTCAGCAAACAGATCGAATAGGTATGGTGAAAGGATACAACACTGATGCACACCTTTCCTGAATTTAAGCCATGCAGTATCCCCTTGTCCTTTTCCAACGACTACCTCTTGACCCATGTACAGGTTCCTCGTGAACACAAATAAGTGTTCTGGAATTCCTATTCTCTGCAATGGTAATAATTTGTTATGATCCACACAGTGGTATGACAGCATAGTCAATAAAACACAGGTAAACATCTTTCTGGTATTTTCTACTTTCAGCAAGAATCCATCTGACATCAGCTACAAAATCCTTGTTTCCATGTCTTCTTCTGAAGCCAGCTTGAATTTCTGGCATTTCTCTATCTATATACTGCTGCAGGCACTTTTAAATGATCTTCAGCAAAATTTTGCTTGCTTGTGATATTAATGATTTTGTTCGATAATTTCCACATTCAGTTGAATCACCTTTCTTGGGAATAGGCATAAATATGGTACTCTTTTCCAGTCAGTTGGCCAGGTAGCTGTCTTCCAAATTTCTTGTCCTAGACGAGTGAACACTTCCAGAGTTGCATCTGTTTGTTGAAACATCTCAATTGGTATTCCATCAATTTCTGGAGCCTTATTTTTTGCCAATTCCTTCAGTGCAGCTTGGACTTCTTCCTTCAGTACCATCGGTTCTTGATCATATACTACCTCCTGAAGTGGTTGAATGCCGACTAGTTCTTTTTGGTATAATGACTCTGTGTATTCCTTCCATCTTTTTTGGATGCTTCCTGCTTCATTTAATATTTTCCCAGTAGAATCCTTCAGTATTGCAACTCGAGGCTTGATTTTTTTCTTCACTTCTTTCAGCTTGATAAACACTGAGTGTGTTCTTCCCTTTTGGTTTTCTATCTCCAGGTCTTTACACATGTCATCATAATACTTACTTTGTTTTCTTAAGCTGCCGTTTGAAATCTCTTTTCAGCTCTTTTACTTCACCATTTTTTGCTGTAGTTACTCTACGTTCAAGAGCAAGTTTCAGAGTCTCTTCTGACATCTATTTAGGTCTTTTCTTTCTCTCCTGTTTTCTTAATAGCCTCTTGCTTTCTTCATGTATGATGTCCTTGAAGTCATTCCAAATCTTGTCTGGTCTTTGGTCATCAGTGTTCAGTGCATGCAAGTGTCTTAAGATGGTCTCTAAATTCAGGTGAGATATATTCAAGTTTGTACTTTGGCTCTCTTGGACTTGTTCTAATTTTCTACAGTTTCAACTTGAAGTTGGCCCCTGGCCTTGTTCTGACTGAAGGTACTGAGCTTTTCCATTGTCTCTTTCCACAGATGTAGTAGATTTGATTTCTGTGTATTCCATCTGGCTAGGTCCATATGTGTAGTCATTGTTTATGTTGGTGAAAAAACGTATTTACAATGAAGAAGTCCTTGGTCTTGCAAAATTCTATCATGCATACTCTGGCATTGTTTCTATTACCAAGGCCATATTTTCCAACTACTGATCCTTCTTTGTTTCCAACTTTTGCATTCCAATCACCAGCAATTATCAGTGCACTCTGATTGCATGTTCCGTCAATTTCAGACTGTAGAAGTTGGTAAAAATCTTCAATTTCTTCATCTTTGGCCTTAGTGGTTGGTGCATAAATTAGAATAATATATTAACTGGTTTTCCTTGTAGGCGTGTGGATATTATCACTGACAGCATTGTACTTCAGGCTAAATCTTGAAATGTTCTTTTTTATGAATGCAACGTAATCACTCTTCAATTCTTCATATCCAGCATAGTAGACCTTATGATTGTCTGATTCAAAATGACCAATACTAGTCCATTTCAGCTCACTAATGCCTGGAATATTGATCTTTATGTGTTCCATTTCATTTTCAATGATTTCCAATTTTCCTAGATTCATACTTCATACATTCCAGGTTCCTATTATGAATGGATATTTGCAGCTGTTTCTTCTCATTTTGAGTCATAGCCACATCATCAAATGAAGGTTCCAAAAGCTTGACTCCATTCCCATCATTCAGGTTGACTCTACTTTGAGGAGGCAGCTCTTTCCCTGTTGTATTTTCAGTGCCCTCCAACCTGAGGGGCTCATCTTCCAGCACTACATCAGACAATATTCTGCTATTCATAACGTTTTCACTAGCTCATTCTTTTCAGAAGTAGACTGCCTGGCCCTTCTTCCTAGTCTGTCTTAGTCTGGAAGCTCAGCTAAAGCCTGCCAACCATGGGTGACCATGCTGGTATTTGAATACCGGTGGTATAGCTTCCAGCATCTCAGCAACACACAAGCCCCCACAGTACGACAAACTGACTGATGAGTCGGGGCTTATTGGCTTAGGTCTTTAATAACACATATGTATTTATGCTCAAGTGACATCTCTTTTAGAGAAGATATTAAATTTCTTTATCTACTCTGTGTTTTGCCTTGTAAATTATCAAGGAGCAAGCTATATCTTTGCTTCATGGAAGACAAATGAATGACTGATTACAGAGGCATCATGAGCATTCTAAGTCAAACAATAAGATGCACTTTAATATATAGCTGGAAACCCTGGCGGCATAGCTGTTAAGTGCTAGGGCTGCTAACTAAAGGGTCAGCAGTTTGAATCTGCCGAGCACTCCTTGGAAACTCTATGGGGCAGTTCTACTCTGTCCTATAGGGTCGCTATGAGTCGGAATTGACTCGACGGCACTGAGTTTTTTAATACATAGCTTACTTAAGATTCTAATATACATACACAAAGGGGACATTTATCCTTTCTATCAAACCGCTAACATTCTATGTTGCACAAGTACGTCATTTGTATACAGTGGTAGTTATATGTGCTTATCTACAGAAAGTTATTTATAAACTTATACTAAATCTCTGCTCTGAAATAGCTATTGTTCGCAGAAGCTACATGTTGGTTGACAGAAAGTTTAATGTTGTTTAGTCAAATATGGGACCTACTGACAGATTGTTAGATAGAATAAAATTGGTGTAACCAAAATAGATAAATGATCTAACACTGCTAAGGCCCTGTGAACACATAATCATAACTAAGGCTAATAAAATGGTCCTTTTAGGAACAAAACACATTTATTCATGTAATGATTACGAATGTTGAATTATGAATATTTGTTGTTGTTAGGTGCCTTCGAATCAGTTCCAACTCACAGCCACCTACAGGACAGAGTAGAACTGCCCCATAGTGTTTCCAAGGAGCAGCTGGTGGATTTGAACTGTCGACCTTTTGGCTAACAGCCGAACTCTTAACCACTATGCCATCAGGGCTCCATGAATATTACCAAAAACCAAAACCAAACCCAGTGCCATCGAGTTGATTCTGACTCATAGCAACCCTATAGGACATAGTAGAACTGCCCCACAGAGTTTCCAAGGAGTGCCTGGCGGATTCGATTTGCCAACCCTTTGGTTAGCAGCCGTAGCACTTAACTACTACCCCACCAGGGTTTCCCCATGAATATTAATAGTTAACAATTACTGCATGTCTGCTGCACTCAAAGAACTATAAAAAGCATTTTCCAAGTATTCTCTCATTTAGTTATCTCAACAGTCTTATGAGATAGGTGCTATTATTTTATCCTTAATACATGAGGAAATTGGGTCTTAGGTTAAGTAACTTGCCCAAAACTATATAGCTAGTAAGTGGTAGAGCTAGAATTTAAGGCCACACACTCTGACTCAAGAGTTTCCACTTTTAATCCCTGTAACATATTTCCTCCCCAAGAGGAAAAATAAATAAATATTTTAAGTAGACTTGAGTGAATGTGACTGTTTCCCAAGTGAACAAAAACAGTAAACAACAAAACAAATGGCTACATTCTTAGTATGAGATGAGAGGTAAAGTGGGAAGATATCCAATGTAAATGAAAGTACAAATTTGTAAAAAACTGTATTTTTATCTCTGCCTCAAGTTAGCAGATGACTGTCCTATAATAAGGAAAATAAATCTTGAAAGAAAAACCACAAGAGAAAACAGATTTCATTAAAAATCTGATTTATATTACTTAAAAACTAGATTTTGCACTCAGATTTGTACTGGTGCATTATAACACCTCTTACTATATTTGACGGTGGCTTTAATTCTCTACTTCCAATTAAGAGAAAATATGCTGAAGAATGTACTTAATGTTTTTCTGTTAGGGACATACAATCATTTCATAGATTAAAAGCAATGGCTGAGGGATGTCAGCAAAATGGCAGAATAGGCAGCTTCAAACTCCTGCCCCCTATAGAAATATTAAAAAAAGAAAAAAGCAACAACTCAGAAACAACTTTGTCAGAACACTGGAACAGTCAGAAGTTTACAGCAACCAAGCAAACACTAGAATCAAGAAAAAGACAACTTAAAAACTGTAGTGAAGCTTTATTACATTTTTACTTGCCCTTGCCCTATCTCCTTCCTGGCTCAGTGATAGTCTTGAAGATGACAGTCCACTTTTCCAGAGTGGAACACTGGTACCTGCTTCTAGAGGGAGCAAAGCAGAGTTTATTCACAAATTATTGTTTTGCCTGTTGTAAATGAACTGGGACTACCTGAAGGACTGATCACGGCACTTGTCTTTGTTTTGTCTAACCTGGAATTCACAAAAGGTGGCAAAGTTGTGAGCATTGCTTGAAAATATTGCAAGGTTAAAGAAAAACCCATGGTTTCCTAGGGTAAAAGTTATGGTTCAGACATAAAATAGACAGTATAAAGCATGGAAGGAAAACCTGGGCAAAGACTTTCCTTTGGAAATTAGGTAATTCATAAGGATTTGTGTTACTGGAAAATTCAGAAGCTGCATGCATGTCAGGACAGGATGCATATTCAGAAAAGACTTGAGAAGACCTTAAGCTTTCATCTGTGGCTGATTTTTAGGCTAGTGTAAGTAGGGACTGAAAGATAAGACAGTTGTAAAAGGCCTAGTAAAGTGTGCCAGCACAGAGCCAATCCACAAAGACTGGAAAGGTGTTTTTTGTTTGGTTATTCATTAATGCATACATTTATTCATTCATTTAATCTATCATCTATCTATCCACCCATCCATCCATCCACCCATCTATCTACCCATCTGTCCACCCATCCGTCCACCCATTCACCTATCCACCTATCATCTATCTATCTATCTATCTATCTATCTATCTATCTATCTATCTATCTATCTATCTATCTATCTATCTATCTATCTATCTATCTATCTATCTATCATCTATCTATCTATCTATCTATCTATCTATCTATCTATCTATCTATCTATCTATCTATCTATCTATCTATCTATCTATCTATCTATCTATCTATCTATCTATCTATCTATCATCTATCTATCTACCATCTACCTACCATCTATCATCTATCTACCTTCCTACCTACTGTCCTACCTACCTACCTATCTATCTAGATGTTCCAGATGTTCAAGAAATCTTTGTCAAAGCACTAGCTGAATACAAGGTACAGGAACAGACACTTCAGTGACCAAACATAACAAGGAATACAGAATTTGCAAAAATAACTTGAAACAGTCACTGAACAAACAGACAACTCTAGCTTTCAACAGTAAAGAACAGCAAACACTGATAAAGGAGGAGAATCATATTTCTAGAGTTGTTGTTGTTAGGTGCTGTTGAGTCAGTTCTGACACATAGTCACCCCATGTACAACAGAACGAAATACTACTTGGTCCTGTGCCATCCTCACAATCATTGCTATGCTTGAGCTCATTGTTGCAGCCACTATGTTAATCCATCTTGTTGAGGGTCTTCTTTTTAGCTGACCCTCTACTTTACCAAGCATGATGACCTTCTCCAGGGACTGATCCCTCCTGATAACATGCCCAAAATATTTAAGATGTAGTCATGCCATCCTTGTTCTAAGGAGCATTCTGGTTGTACTTCTTCTAAGACAGATTTATTCTTTTTTTTGGCAGTCCATGGTATATTCAATATTCATCACCAACACCACAATTCAAAGGTGTCAATTCTTCTATCTTCCTTATTCATCACCCAGCTTTCGCATGCATATGAGGTGATTGAAAACACCATGGCTTGAGTCAGGCACAACTTAGTCCCCAAGGCTACGTCTTTGCTTTTCAACACTTTAAAGAGGTCTTTTGCAGCAGGTTTGTCCAATGAAATGCGTCTTTTAAATTCTTGACTGCTGCTTCCATGGCCGTTGATTGTGGATCCAAGGAAAATGAAATCCTTGACAACTTCAATTTTTTCTCCATTTATCATGATGTTGGTTATTGGTGCAGTTGTGAAGATTTTTGTTTTATTTATGTTGAGGTGTAATCCATACTGAAGGCTGCGGTCTTTGACCTTCATCAGCAAGTGCTTCAAGTCCCCTTCTGTATATAGCAGGTTGTTAATGAGTCTTCCTCCAATCCTGATGCCCCCTTCTTCTTCATATAATCCATTTTCTCAGATTATTTGCTCAGCACACAGAATGAATAAGTATGGTGAAAGGATACAACCCTGTTACACTTTTCCTGACTTTAAACTAAGCAGTGTCCCCTTGTTCTGTCCGAACAATTACCTCTTGATCTATCTACAGGTTCCTCATGAGCACAATTAAGTGTTCTGGAAATCCTATTCTTCCAGTGTTATCCATAATTTGTTATGATCTACATAGTCGAATGCCTTTGTGTAGTCAATAAAACACAGGTAAACATCTTTCTGGTTTTTGATTTAAACATTTTTCTGGTATTCTCTGCTTTCAGCCAGGAACCATCTGTCATAAGCAATGATATCCCTGGTTCCATGTCCTCTTCTAAATCCAACTTGAATTTCTGGCAGTTCCCTGTCGATATACTGTTGCAGCTATTTTTGAATGACCTTCAACAAATTTTTACTTGCTTGTGATATTAATGATATTGTTTGATAATTTCTGCAGTTGGTTGGATCACCTTTATTGGGAATAGGCATAAATATGGATCTCTTCCAGTCGGATGGTCAGGTAACTGTCTTCCAAATTTCTTGGGATAGATGAGTAAGCACTTCCAGTGCTACCTCTATTTGTTGAAACATCTCAGTTGGTATTCTGTCAATTCCTGGAGCCTTGTTTTGTGCCAATGCCTTCAGTGCACTTGGACTTCTTCCTTCAGTACCATCGGTTCCTGATCATATGCTACCTCTTGAAATGGTTGAACATTGACCAATTCTTTTTGGTGTAGTGACTCTCTGTGTCCTTTCCATCTGTTTTTGATGCTTTCTGTGTTGTTTAATATTTTTCCCACAGAATCTTTCAGTATTGCAACTGGAGGCTTGAATTTTTTTCTTTAGTTCTTTTAGCTTGAGAAATGCCAAGCATTTCTTTTTGGTTTTCTAGCTCCAGGTCTTAACACATGTCGTTATAGTACTATAGTTTGTCTTCTAGATTTACGCTTTAAAATCTTCTGTTCAGCTCTTTTACTTCATCATTTCTTCCTTTTGCTTTAGCTATTTGGCCTTCAAGAGCAAGTTCCGGAGTCCCTTCTGACATTCATTTTGGTCTTTTCTTTCTTTCTTGTCTTTTTAATGACCTCTTGCTTTCTTCATGTATGATGTCCTTGGTCTATATTGTCAGTGATCTGTAGAACGAGAAAATGGAAAAACTCAATATCATCAGTCAAATCAAGGCCAGGGACCAACTGTGGAACAAACCATCAAATACTTCTATGCAAGTTCAAGTTGAAAATGAAGATGAATTAGAACAAGTTGATGAGAGCCAAAGTACGACTTTGAGTATATCCCACTTGAATTTAGAAAGGGTCTCAAGAATAGATTTGACATGTTGAACACTAATGACTGAAGACCAGATGAGTTGTTTCTAACCCAAAAACCTATATTATAATATCCAAATATCCAGTTTTCAACAAAATATCACAAGTCATTGAAGCAACACTGGAAAATGTGGCCCATTTAAGGGCAAAAGTGAATAAATCAACTGACAGAAACTTGGTATGAGAAAGCCCAGACATTGGACTTCCTACACAGAGACTTTAAATCAACAGTCTTAAATATGCTCAAAGAGCTTAAATAGATCATGGAAAAATAACTAAATGAAATCAGGAAAACAACACCTGAGCAAAAGGAGATTAGCAGTAAAGGGATAAAAATTATGAAAATGAACCAAATAGAAATTCTGGAGCTGAAAAGTACAATAACCGAAATGAAAAAGTCAGTTTTGATCAGACAGCAAAAAGAATTAGTGAAATTGAAGTTAAGACAATTGAAATTATCCAATATGAGAAGTAGAAAGGAACAGGAATGAGGAAAAGTGAGCAAAGCCTAAGGGACTAGTGGAAAGCCATCTAGCAGGTCAACACATGCAGTATGAGAGTCCCAGAAGGAGGAGAGAGAAAGGAGTAGAAAGAATATTTGAAGAAATAATGGTTGAGAATTTTCCAAATTTTATAAATAATATAAATCTACATGTCCAAGAAGCTCAATTAACTCAACTCCAAGTATGATAAACACAAAGAGATCCACAGTGGAGATCCACTATAATTGAACTGTTGAAAGACAAAGAGAGGATCTTGAAAGCAGCCAGAAAGAAGCAACAAAGGTTTCTCAATAAGATTAATGAGCAGTTTCTTGTGCAAAACCACAGAGGCAAGAAGATAGTGGAATGACATACTTAAAGTCCTGGGGAAAAATTTTTTTAAAGGTGAACCAATAATTCTATATCCAGTAAAACTATTCTTCAAAAATGAAGGAGAAATTAGACATTCCTAGAAAAACAAAAGCTAAGGGAGTTTGTTACCAGTAGGCCTGCCCTACAAGAAATGCTAAAGGGGGTCTTTCAAGTTGAAATGAAAGAACACAAGGCAATAACACAAAGCTTCACAAATAAAGGTATCTACATGGGTAAATATAAAAGCTAATATTGTTTCATTTTTGCTTGTAACTCCATTTTTTGTTTCTTACATGACTTAAAAAAACAATGATTATAAATCTCTTATTCTTCACACAATGCATAAAAATTTAATTTGTTGCAACAATAACATAAAGGGGAAAAGAAGCCCTATAGGAGCAAAATTTTGTATGCTGTTGAACTTAAGTTGGTATCAATTCAACCTAGATGTGGTAAATTTAAAATGTTAATTCCAACCATCATGGTAATCACAAAGAAAATCTCTTTAAAAAAAGGAAATGAAAGGAAATAAAAAAGTATGCTAGAAAATATTAATCTAAACTAAAAAAAAAAGCAGCAATAGAGGAAATGAAGGAGAAAAGATAAAATATATAGAGACAACAATTAGCAATGAGGCAGAAGTCAGTCCTTTCTTATCACAGTAATTAAATGTAAAATGATTAAACTTCAATCAAAGGGCAGAAATTAGCAAAATGAATGAAAAACATGTTCCAACTGTATGCTGTCTACAAGCACCTCACTTCCGATTCAAAGACACAAACACACCGAAAGTAAAATAAGATATCCCATGCAAATAGTACCCAAAAAAGATCCCTGGTGGCACAAATGGTTAAGCACTCAGCTATTAACTGAAAGGTTGGCAGTTAAACCCACTGCCAGTGGAGCTGGGGAAAAAGACCTGGCCATCTGTCTCCATAAAGAGTACAGCAAAGAAAACCCTATGGCATAGTTCTACTTTGTCACATGGGGCAACAATGAGTAAAAAATGACTCAAACAGCACCCAACAGCAGCAAGTAACCAAGAAAGTGCTGGCATGATTATACTAATGTCAGAAAAAATAGATTTTAATTCAAAAACTGTTGCAAGAGACAAAGAAGGGCATTTTATACTGATAAAAGGGTTAATTCATCAAGAAGTTGTAACAGTTATAAACATATATGCACCAAACAACAGAATCCCAAAATATGTGACTCAAACATTGACAAAATTGGAGGGAGAAATAGACAGTAGTTGTCGACTTCAGTGCCTCACTTTGAATAATGAATAGAGCAACTAGTGCATAAATAAAAAGACAACCTAAAGAATGGGATACAATATTTGCTAACCATACATCTAATAAGGGTCTAGCATTCAGAATATATAAAGAACTCCTACAACTCAACAACAAAAAGACAACCAACCCCATTAAAAATGGACAAAGGACTTGAATAGATATTTCTCTAAAGAAAACATATACAAAGAACCAATGAGCACACAAAAAGATAAAGATCTTCAACATGATTAGTCATTTTTTTTTTTTGTTAGCTGCTCTCAAATTGACCCCTGACTCATGGTGACTCCATGTGCAACAGAGTAGAACTGCTCTATAAGGTTTTCTTGGCTGTAATATTTATAAAAGCAGATCACCAGGCCTCTTCTTCCATGGAGCCACCGAGTGGGTTTGAACCTCCAGCCTTTCAGTTAGAAGCCAATCACAAACTGCTTGCTTTACACAGGCTCTTTGATTGGTCATTAAGGAAATGCAAATCAAAAGCACAATGAAGTACAACTTTACACCCACTGAGAAGGCTTTAATCAAAAGAATGGAAAATAGTAAGTTTTGGTGGGGACGTGTAGAAATCAGAACCCTCATACATTCCTGATGCAAACGTGCAATAGTTCAGCCAATGTGGAAAATAATTTGGCAGTTCCTTAAAAAATTGAATTGAGTTGAAAACATGCACTCAAACACATGCTCTTGACAGTACTCTTCACGATAGCCAAAAGGTAGAAACAGCCTAAACGCCCATCATTGGATAAATGGAAAAACAAATTGTGGTTTACTTGTTTTGGAATATTTTTCAGCCATTACAAGGAATGAGATACTGATATATGCTACAATGTGGATACTCCAAAATATTATGCTAACTGAAAGAAGCCAGAAACAAAAGGTCACATATTGTATGATTCCATTTATATGAGATATCCAGAATAAATTCATAGAGGCACAAAACATGTTTGTGGTTTCCAGGAGCCAGCAGGGGGAGAGAATAATAAAAACTTGCTTCATTAGTAAGAGGTTTTCATTTTGGAGTGATGGATCCAGTTTGCAACTATATTGAGGTAGCTGCTGCACAACACTGCGCATGTACTATATACTACAGGATTGTTCACTCTCAAGTGGTTGATTTTATCTTATGTGAATTTTACTGCAATAGTTTTGAATTAAAAAAATAATTAAATGCTATGGCTAGTTAGGAAACTCTGATGGTGTAGTGGATAAGTGCTACGGCTGCTAACCAAAGGGTTGGCAGTTCGAATCCGCCAGGCGCTCCTTGGAAACTCTGTAGGGCAGTTCTTCCCTGTCCTATAGGGTCACTATGAGTCAGAATTGACTTGATGGCACTGGGTTTATGGCTAGTTATAGAATAGATAGGAGAGAGAGACAGTAAGAAAGAGATGGATGGTCAGTCAGAGCACAGAATAATATAGACAAGAAGATGAATGCCTCTTTGATACATAATACAAGCATGTAGAGGTTAAAGAGATGACTTAATTAACTTCACCACAATTCAAGAGTGTGATGTGCTAGACTGACAAATTCAATGTACCTTGTCTTACAAAATAGAAGTGGTTCTTAAATATTCTGGGCACATTACATTATTGAAATCAAAATGCCCCCTTTCTAGGAACCCACACTACATTTCATTTAATCATATATATTAGAACTTGAAAGGCCATTGAAAGTTCCCTGTACCAACCTCCCCCTGAGTGAAGTGATCCTCTATCCAGGACAGTTGACCATCCAGCCTTTTAGTTATGTCAGTTTTTGCTTCATGTGTCTTGCCACTTCCTTCTGGCCTCCATGGTTTCAGATGAGAAATCAACTGTCATTCAAATTGTTGTTCCTCTGTGAGTAGTCAGTCACTTCTGTCTGGTTGCTTTCAAGATTTTTTCTTTTTCTTTAATTTTCAGGATGTTATGATGTTTTTTTTGTTTTGTTTTGTTTTTGTTTTTTTTTATGATGTGTCTTGGCATGGTTTTCTTTGGATTTATCTTGTCTGGGGTTTTCTCAGCTTCTTTTTTCTGTAGGTTTGTGCCTTTCCTCAAATTTGAGAAGTTTTCAGCCATCAATTTTTCAAAAAGATATTTTGAGTCCCACTGTCTCCTCTCCTTCTGTAAATCCAATGATATGAATGGTACATCTTTTGTTATTGTTCCACTGAGCCTCTATTTGTTTTTTTGTTTTGTTTTTACTTTTAAGTGTATTTTCCCTTTTTATCAGATTGGATGAGTTCCTCAAGTTCACTGAATCTGTCCTATTATTGAGTCCATTCAACAAGTTTTTTTTTTTTTTAATTTCTGTAACTGTAGTTTTCAGGTATAATTTCATCTAGTTCCTTTTATAACTTATATTTATTTACTGAGATATTTGGAAGCATTTTTACAATGGTTGCTTTAAAATCCTTGTCAAATAATTCTGTAAATGGGGTGAATATAGATATGGAGTGACAAATTAGGAGGCTGTTGTGGTAGTTTAAGTGAGAGATGATGGTAGCTTAGAATAGGGTGATGGTGGTTGCTATGGAGAGAAAAAATGGATCCAGGATGGAGGTAGAGTTGACAGAACATTCTAACAGATTAGATGTATATGAAGTGTGTATAGGAGTATTTTTAAAATCTGAGCTCAAAGAGTTCATTATGCAATTCCTAAGGTTTCACTACGTGCTCTCTCCACATCAAATTACTTTATGATCTATGTTGTTCAAAATGTGAAGCACTTTAGTTTTATAATTATTATTTGTTTGTGACAATATTTTCCTATTGTTCTTTAATGGCAAGAAAGGACACTCTAACCACAGTCCTAAGTGCTCTATGAATATTCAAAAAGCAGAGTTGTTAACGTCCCAAAAGAAAGGAAATTTTTTTAGTACAAACTTCTAAAAAGTATTTGGCTCACATTTGTTATTGTGTTGTTAGGTGCCGTCCAGTTGGTTCTGACTCATAGCAACCCTATGCACAACAGAACGAAACACCGCCCAGAACTGCATTATCCTCACTATTGTTGCAGTCCTTGAGCCTATTGTTGCAGCCACTAGGTCGATCCATCTCGTTGAAGGTCTTCCTCTTCTTTGCTGACCCTCTACTTTACCAAGCATGATGTCCGTCTCCAGGGACTGGTCCCTACTGATAATATGTCCAAAGTATGTAAGACGCAGTCTTGCCATCCTTGCCTCTAAGGAGCATTCTGGTTGTACTTCTTCTAAGACAGATTGGTTTGCTCTTTTGGCAGTCCATGGCATATTCAACATTCTTCGCCAATGCCACAATTCAAAGGCATCAGTTCTTCTTTGGTCTTCCTTATTCATTGTCCAGCTTTCACATGCATATGATGTGTTTGAAAATACCATGGCTTGGGGCAGGTGCACCTTAGTCTTCAGGGTGACATCTTTGCTCTTCAACACTTTGGAGATCCTTTGCAGCAGATTTACCCAATGCAATGTGTCTTTTGATTTCTTGTCTGCTGCTTCCATGGCTGTTGGTTGTGGATCCAAGTAAAATGAAATCCTTGACAACTTCAATCTTTCCTCCATTTATCATGATGTTGCTCATTGTTCCAGTTGTAAGGATTTTTGTTTTCTTTATGTTGAGGTGTAATCCACACTGAAGGCTGTGGTCTTTGACCTTCATTAGTAAGTGCTTCAAGTCCACTTCACTTTCAGCGAGCAAGGTTGTGTCATCTGCATAATGCAGGTTGTTAATGAGTCTTCCACCAATCTTGATGCCCCGTTCTTCTTCATATAGTCCAGCGTCTCGGATTACTTGTTCACCATACAGATTAAATAGGTATGGTGATAGAATACAACCCTGACGCACACCTTTCTTGACTTTAAGCCAGTCAGTATTTCCTTGTTCTGTCCGAACAACTGCCTCTTGATATATGTAAAGGCTCCTCATGAGCACAATTAAGTGTTCTGGAATTCCCATTCTTTGCTGTGTTATCCATAGTTTGTTATGATCCACACAGTCAAATGCCTTTGCATAATCATAAAACACAGGCAAACATCCTTCTGGTATTCTCTGCTTTCAGCCAGGATTCATCTGACACAAGCAATGATATTCCTGGTTCCACATCCTCTTCTGAAACCGGCCTGAATTTCTGGCAGTTCCCTGTCAATATACTGCTGCCGCCGTTTTTGAATGATCTTCAGCAGAATTTTGCTTGCGTGTGATATTAATGATATTGTTCTATAATTTCCACATTCGGTTGGATCACCTTCTTGGGAATAGGCATAAATATGGATCTCTTCCAGTCAGTTGGCCAGGAAGCTGTCTTCCATATTTTTTGGCATAGATGAGTGAGTACCTCCAACGTTACATCTGTTTGTTGAAACATCTCAATTGATATTCCACCAATTCCTGGTGCCTTGTTTTTCCCCAATGCCTTCAGAGCAGCTTGGACTTCTTCCTTCAGTACCATAGGTTCCTGATCTTATGCCACCTCTTGAAATTGTTGAACGTGGACTAATTCTTTTTGGTATAATGACTCTGTGTATTCCTTCTGTCTTCTTTTGACGCTTCCTACATCATTCACTATTTTCCCCATGGAATCCTTCAGTATTACAACTTGAGGCTTGAATTTTTTCTTCAATTCTTTCAGCTTGAGAAACGCTGAGCGTGTTCTTCCCTTTTGGTTTTTCTATCTCCAGTTCTTTGCACATGTCATTATAATACTTTATTTTGCCTTCTCGAGAGGCCCTTTGAAACCTTCTGTTCAGTTCTTTTACTTCATCAATTCTTCCTTTTGCTTTAGCTGCTTGATGCTCAAGAGCAAGTTTCAGAGTCTCCTCTGACATCCACCTTGATCTTTTCTTTCTTTCCTACCTTTTCAGTGACCTCTTGCTTTCCTCATGGATGATGTCCTTGATGTCATTCCACAACTCGTCTGCTCTTCAGTCACATAGGCCAATAATAAAATTTTTACCAAGAAATAGGAATCATCCTAATTAGAAAATAATTTCATGGAGCTGGAATGGAGAGAGGCAGAATCTAAAGCCAAGTTACTGCGACACTTCTTCCTGCTTGGTCGTAATATATCCAGCAAGTTGTAGGCTGATTTTCCTCTTCTTTTGTCAAAAACAACATATTAAAAGAGGTCTAAAGTGAGCAGTTTTATCAATTTTATAAGTTTGAACATTCTTAGGGTGACTTTTTTTGTTGTTAATGTGTCCTATGTGGACATATCAACACTCATGGAAGCAGCTGTCAAGAAATCAAAAGCTCATGGCTTTGGGAACATCTGCTGCCAAAGACTTCTTTAAAGTGTTGAAAAGCAAAGTAGTCACCTTGAAGACTAAGGCGCTCATGACCCAGGCCATGGTGTTTTCAACTGCCTCCTATGCATGCGAAAGCTTGACAATGAATAAGGAAGAGCGAAGAATTGACACCTTTGAATTGTGGTGTTGGTGAAGAATATTGAACATGCCATGGACAGCCAAAAGAATGAGCGAATCTATATTGGAAGAAGTAAGACCAGAATGCTCCTTAGAAGCAAGTATGGCGAGACTACATCTCACATGCTTTGGACATATTATCAGGAGGGATCATTTCCTGGAGAAGGACATCACACTTGGTAAAGTAGAAGGTCAACAAAAATGAGGAAGACCCTCAACTAGATGGATTGACACAGTGGCTGCAACAATGGGCTCAAGCATAACAATGATTGTGAGGATGGCACAGGATAGGGCAATATTTTGTTCTGTTATGAGTAGGGTCACTATGAGTCAGAACCCATTCAATGGCACCTAACAATGACGTGTGGACATATATTTTTAGAAATATGTTCTTTGTTTTTTGTGTTTATTTAAAACCTCGCTGTTTCTTCCATTGCCTAATGCTTAGTGTGATGCTTGAATACCTTACTCTGCTATTTAACTTCTTTGTCATTTACTCAACACCAGCAAAGCAGGTATTTTGGGGAAAAGTTTAAAGAACATAAGACCTCACAAGAGCCAGAAAGTATCATCATATCTTTGAAAGTGTACTGCAACAAGGAAATAAATTGCCCTAGTCTGTTTTGTTGTTGTTGTTGCTTGTTTGTTTTAGATTTGTTTTCTTCTTCAAGCTTTTTCTTGATAGGTTTATTCAGTTAAAATTCTTCAAGGATTTTGGGATGCTATGATGAAAATGAAGTGTTTTTGAAATGCAATTTTTTTTACTTTATTGAAACAGGGATAGGATATAAATTTCAAATTTTGTTATCAGTGGATTAAGATATGTCATACAGGGTTTGGCCACATTAAAACAAACCAAAAGATGGTGTACTCCTGCCCACTTTTTCTCAAATAAAAGATCACGCTTATTTAGCCGTTTATTTCTAAGTTTGAATGAAAATGTTGAAAAAGGCACACTTATTTAGAGATGTGTAACTCGCTGGAGGGAATTTCCTTGAAGGAATGGTGAAGTTTGCCATACTTGGAATCATTTTTATTTTCAGCTCAAACTTATTTGTTTGTTTTCTATGTATAAAGGAAAATATATATATTTAATTTTCTAGCTATTGTTTTAGTTTTGAAACAAAACAAATGATATTTTATTCATTTTTTAAATAATGTGATGATTCCTTCCTAAAGATGTGGCAGAAAGAAACAAGCATAAATATGTAACCTTCTTACTGATTTAATTTCCTGTTTGGAGCCTACCTTAAAATAAATGGCTTAAGTTATCACTTCTTTCTCTTTGCATTATTACAGAGAGGTGTTGATTTATTTCATTACCAGCCCAAATGTTAGATCTGTCTAATTTTCTAGATGATGTTTAAAATGCATATTGTAAATATCAATGATACTTGAAACAATCATCATTACAATAGCAGAATCACTTCTTGCTCCAAGTACAGAAAAATCTTGCTAGAAGGATTGAATTTTTTCTATGCATATAATTAGTGTAGACACTCTACTTACTTAGAGCATGGTTTTTATTTTACAGAAATACAATGAACAATTCTGGGTGGCATCATATGAATTATCCTATCAATGCTTAGGGGTAGAATGGGATGACCAAAGGAAGAGAAACAGGGAAGTCAAATTTGGATAAACTACCCTTCTCTAATTAGGACTTGACATGACAGATTAATGGTTTAAAACACCCTTTTGTCCTAATCTATGCACTAAAGATTATTTGGGTACATTTTGATAACACTGACTTCATGGTCTTTAAACACTGAAGAAAGCTTAATTTAAATACAATATTTAACATTCTGTGGTAACTTGAATGACCCTGTAGCCTTCTGCCCACTCCTTCACTTTCTCACTCATAACCCACTCTCCTCCCTTGTAAAATTCAGGCATCAAATTAGTAATGCTTTCACCGAACTTTATTCTGAGCATCCTTCTGTCTAATGCACAGAGCTCTGGATGGACAGGGATCAGAAGGTCTTAAGATCTATTCCTCACTCCTCTATTTATTATCCATGTAAAATTGGGGAAGTTATATGATCTCTTTAAAGCATGATTTCTTCATTCATATCATGGGGATAACACCACCTGTCCTAATCTAAAAGCATCCCTGTAAGAATCAAATTAAATAACGTATTTCAGTGTTGATAAAGTGTAAAAGACAATAAAAATGCAGTGCAATATAACAAAATAACATAATAATTGTTGTGAAGTCTGATATATACATCTGGGAGAATATTCATAATATTTTGTCAAATGTACAGATTCTCCAATATATATGCAAATGTTCATAATTAAACTTCATTAGATAGTTAACAATGATGCATAAGTAAAAAGGTGTATGTGATTGATATTTTTTTAATCACGTGGTTACATATTTTAACAAAAACTTTCTTCACTCAGAATTATTTGCATTGCATGCTAAAACAGTATTTATTAAGTCACATAGACTGAGTTTTTGAGCTTAATTTTGTTGCTGTATTTATACAAAAGGAAGGAGAAAATGTGTATTTAACAAGTAATTCTGGCACTTAGCACAGTGCCTGACACAGAGTAAGTATTCAGCAAATTTTTATTATTATTAATATTATCTCAATTAACTTTCATACCACCCCAACAAAAAGGTATTATTATCCTCATTTTACAGGTGAGAACACGGAAGCTTAATAAGTTACTTCCCTTGGATTATGTAGCTTAACCTCCTTGTAAGGTGCAGAAAATCAATAAACAAGATGAGTAATTTGAATAAATTAACTCATTGAGAAAAAAAGGAGTCATCACAGGCACATGTTAGCTCAAGAGAGAAGGGCATTTACTGACTGGTGGGTAAGAGGTAAGGCTTAGTTTTCAGCTTAATGGGGAGTAAATGTAATGACTATATGAAGAAGAACGTGGCAGCAGGATTAGAAAAAGACTCATTAACAACCTGTGATATGCAGATGACACAAGGTTGCTTGCTGAAAGTGAAGAGGACTTGAAGCACTTACTGATGAAGGTCAAAGACTACAGCCTGCATTATGGATTACATCTCAACATAAAGAAAACAAAAATCTTCACAACTGTACCAGTAAGCAACATCATAATAAATGGAGAAAATATTGAAGTTTTCAAGGATTTCATTTTACTTGGATTCACAATCAACAGTCATGGAAGCAGCAGTGAAGAAATCAAATGATGTAATGCATTGAGCAAATCTGTTGTAGAAGACCTCTTTAAAGTGTTAAAAAGCAAAGATGTCACTTTAAGGGCTAAAGTATGTCTGACCCAAGCCATGGTTTTTTCAGTTGTCTCATATGCATGTGAAAGCTGGACAATGAATAAGGAAAACAGAAGAAGAATTGATGCCTTTGAATTATAATGTTGGCGAAGACAGAAGAACAGACAAATCTATCTTGGAGGAAGTACAGCCAGAATGCTCCTTAGAAGTGAGGATGGCGAGACTTTGTCTCACGAATTTTGAGAACTTTACCAGGAAGGGTCAGTCCTTGGAGAAGGACATTATGCTTGGTAGAGAGTCCGGAAAAAAGAGGAAGGCCATCAATGAGTTGGATTGACACAGTGGCTGCAACAATGGGCTCAAACATAGCAATAATTGTGAGGATGGCTCAGGACCAGGCAATGTTTCATTCTGTTGTACATAGGGTCGCTATGAGTCGGAATTGACTTGACAGCACCTAACAACAACAACAAATGTAATTGAGTCTGTGGTTGTGTATATAGAATATCTGAATGAATAACTGATCAATTTGGTATGGGTTGGAAATAATTCAGCTGATGTTGTGAATTAGTTGATAGTCTAAATCTAGCAAAAATTTCAATCTATTATCCCTATAGACAACCTCAGCTAGAAAAATTGGAAAGGCAAATCATCATAAAACTATAAGCAGAATCATTGATTAAATTCTCTTCTGCTTTTCAATGTGTTTCAATGGTATTTTGAAGGCAAGGTTAATTGGCAAATATATAACAGAAAGAAATGAACTGATATGCTTCTCCCCAGTCTAGTCCGCAAGCTCTTAGTAGATAAAAACTGTTTTAAACACCAGTCAGCATGCTCCTTAGAAGCAAGGATGGCAACGCTTCATCATGCTTACTTTGGACATGTCATCAGGAGGGACCATCTGCAGGAGAAGGACACCAAGCTTGGTAAGGTAGAGGGTCACTGAAAAAGAGGAAGTCTCTCAAAGAGATGGATTGACACAGTGGCTCCAACAATGGGCTCAAACATAACAATTGTGAGGATGGTACAAGACAGTAATATTTCTTTTTGTCATATGTAAGGCCACTATGAGTGGGAGCCCACTTTATAGCACCTAATAATAACATCACGTCTTCCAGGGTTTGGTATTCCTTTATGTATTAATTCCTACATTCATTCATTAACTCATTCATTTAACACCTTTGATTTACCAATAAATGTCAGATATTGGAGGTGATTAACAAATGGAAGGGGGAGAAGGAGGAAATTAACTGTATCACATACAGATTCTTATTTGCCCACATATATAATCAAATAAATCAGCACATCATGATTTGATTTCACTCGATTATATTTTTTTTAATTTATTTGGAATTGTATAGGCCAATATAAACTACAGTTCAATTAATGTTTTAAGTGTAACTTGCAAAATCAGAATGGTTGATAACTTAACAGCTAGGAATAAGAGAAAATGGTTATCTAGAAATACAGCTCACAACACCCAGGCCTACCGTAACCACAAGTCAACTTGATGTAAAATCTCCTCCCTTAACCATGAACAATGCACTTAGAAAGCCCAACATATTTTATATACATCTATTCCAGAATTTTCTAGGGTTAATTTCAGATCCTCCAATGGTTCGGCAAATTCAGATTTGAATGAATGGCAAATGATAAATTCAATGACCAACTTTCCATTACAACAGATTATTTTTTATAAATTACCTCTGATGACATTTCAAAACTTTTGACAAGGCTGTAACCAAATATATTCCTAAACATGAAACTTTAATATTCTTAAGACAACAAGAAAATACTTTCACCAATTAGTATTATGAAAATAATTCTGATACACCTCCCCATTTCCTTTGCTAATACATTATTTTTAACCAAAAAGTGATCATTAACCAAAAAATGTGACCCTTAAATGTATCCACATTGATCACATTTTATTTTAAACAAAAATGCACAGTTAAAAGAAAAAAGTAAAAGAGGAGGAAAGGAAGAAAAGCAGAAACAAAAACATTTAGAAATGGGATGGCAGAGTTTCAGTAAAGATATTTTAATGTGGCATTTGATGTTCTACTGGGACTTCAACAAGTTTTGCATGGTCAAATTCCATTAATAACTTGGCTTTTTTCCAAAGATGTGTGTGTCCCTCTCATCTGCCACGGTGCCCTCACTGTGAGAAAATCTCACCTCACCTGCTTAGTTACAGCACAACATTTCTAATTGCTTTCTTCTCGCTCATTAAAGCACCATACTGGTTTAGATAAAGTAAGATCTTTAAATACAGTCTTATAGATCATGAACAAAAGGAAAAAATGTCAAAGGAGAAAAGGCATAGTCTGTTACTATACAATCTTAAAAAAATGATACATCAATAGTTGAAGTTTGATACTGTTCATCACATCTTTCCAACTGGAATATGTATTCTAAATAAAGGATTTGTATATTATATTTTAATTGAATAATCCACCATACCTTGTCCATAGTTAGTGTTTGTGGTTTAAATAAACAAATTTTAATAATGTTATGAAATCCTTAACTCATCCTGAACTAGTTACTAGTTATTGGTGAGTGGTTTTCAATCTGTTTTATTTCCTACATAAGGAAGGTATATGATGCATTTCCATCAGTGATATTTGTGCATGAAAAGTCAAGAGTGAGGAAATTAGCATAGGACCACTGCCGTCGTATCACAATCTGGGGAGTTAAGGGTTATGTAGTTGGAAAAACCATACCTCCCTAACCCAAAACCCAGTGCCGTCGAGTCGATTCCGGCTCATAGCGACCCTATAGGACAGAGTAGAACTGCCCATAGAGTTTCTGAGGAGCTCCATACCTCGCTAGTGACCCTGATATGTGTCCCTGAACCACCCATTTGTACCCCTTTTTGAATCACTGCTTGGCCTGTTGTTGTGTGCCATAAAGTTGATTCCAACTCATAATGACATTAGAGGACAGAATAGAATTGCCCCATAGGATTCCATAGGCTGTAATCTTTACGGGAGATGCATTTGATATGTTGTGCCACCAGAGCTCCATATTGCTATGCCTTTTTGTTCATTTTTCCAAAGAAAAATTCAAACTAAAGTAACAAATTATTTTAAATCTCTATTACATTAAGTTCACTGATTAAAATAAATTGTTGTTTTTAGATGCCGTCAAATTGGTTTTGACTCCGAGCGACCCTATGTAAAACACAACAAAACGCTGCCCTATCCTGCGCCGTTCTCGCAATTGTTGCTGTGCTTGAGCCCATCTTTGCAGCCACCGTAACAATTCATCACGTTGAGAGTCTTCCTCTCTTTAGCTGACACTTGCTTCACTTTACCAGGCATGATGTTCTTCTCCAGGGGCTGTCCCTCCTGATAATATGTTGAAAATAAGTAAGAAGTCTCGCTATCCTTCTTTCTAAGTAACATTCTAGCTGTACTTCTTCCAAGATAGATTTGTTCGTTCTTCTACCACTCCATGGTATAGTCAATAGTCTTCACCAGCACCATAATTCAAAGGCATCAATTATTCTTCTGTCTTCCTTATTCATTGTCCAGCTTTCACAAGCATATGAGGTGACTGAAAATGTCATGGCTTGGCTCAAGCACACCTTAGTCCTGAAAGCACCATCTTTGTTTGTCAACACTTTAAAGAGGTCTTTTGCAGCAGATTTACCTAATGCAACCAACCCATCATTTGATTTCTTTTTTTATTAATTTTTGTTGTGCTTTAAGTGATAGTTTACAAACCAAGTCAGTCTCTCATACAAAAACTTATATACACCTTGCTATATACTCCTTGTTGCTCTTCCTCTAATGAGACAGCACACTCCTTCCCTTGACTCTCTATTTTTGTGTCCATTTGATCAGCTTCTGACCCCTCTACCCTCTCATTTCTTCTCCAGACAGGAGCTGCCCACATAATCTCATGTATCTACTTGTTCCAAGAAGCTCATTCTTCACCAGTATCATTTTCTATCCCATAGTCCAGTCCAACCACTGTCTGAAGAGTTGGCTTCAGGAATGGTTCCTGTCTTGGGCTAACAGAAGGTCTGGGGACCATGACCTCTGATGTCCTTCTAGTCTCCGTCAGACCATTAAGTCTGGTCTTTTCATGAGAATTTGAGATCTGCAGCCCACTGCTCTCCTGCTCCCTCAGGGGCTCTCTGTTATGTTCCCTGTCAGGGCAGTCATCGGTTGTAGGCGGGCACCATTTAATTCTGGTCTCAGACTGATGTAGTCTCTGGCTTATGTGGCCCTTTCTGTCTCTCGGGCTCATAATTCCCTTGTGTCTTTGGTGTTCTTCATTCTCCTTTGCTCCAGGTGGGTTGAGACCAGTTTATACACCTTAGATGGCTGCTTGCTAGCGTTTCAGATCCCAGACACGAATCTCCAAAGTGGAATACAGAATGTTTTCTTAATAGATTTTTTATGCCAATTGACTTAGATGTCCCCTGAAATCATGGTCCCCAAACCCCTGCCCCTGCTATTCTGGCATTCGAAGCATTCGGTTTATTCAGGAAACATCTTTGGTTTTGGTTTAGTCCCTTTGTGCTGACCTCCCCTGTATTGTGTATTGTCTTTCCCTTCACCTAAAGTAGTTTTCATCTACTATCTAGTGAATACCCCTCTCCCACTATCCCTCCCTCTCCCCTCTCATAGCCACAAAAGAATGTTTTCTTCTTAGTTTTGACTATTTCTCCACGAGACCCGAAGTACTACCATGAGTATATCCCACCTGAATTTAGAGATCATCTCAAGAACAGATTTGACCCGTTGAATACTAATAACTGAAGATCAGATGAGTTGTGGAATGATATAAAGAACATCATACTTGAAGAAAGCAAGAGGTCATTAAAAACAGGAAAAAAAGAAAAGACCAAAATGAATTTCAGAAGAGACTCTGAAACTTGCTGTTGAATGTAGAGTAGCTAAAGTGAACAGAAAAAATGATGAAGTAATAGAACTGAATAGAAGATTTCAAAGGGTAGCTCAAGAAGACAGAATAAATTATTATAATGCCATGTACAAAGACCAGGAGTTAGAAAACCAAAAGAGAAGAACATGCTTGGCATTTCTCAGGCTGGGAGAACTAAAGAAAAAAATTCAAGTCTTAGCAATATTGAAGGATTCCACAGGCAAAATATTGAACAACACAGGAAGCATCAAAGGAAGATGGAAGGAATACACAGAGCCACTGTACCAAAAAAGAACTGGGCAACGTTCAGCCATTTCAGAAGGTAATATATGATCAAGAACCTATGGTTTTGAAGGAAGAAGTCCAAGCTACACTGAAGACATTGGCGAAAAACAAGGCTCTAAGAACTGACGGAATACCAACTGGTATGTTTCAATAAATGGATGCAACGCTAGAAGCTCTAGCTTGTCTATGTCAAGAAATTTGGAATACTGCTACTTGGCCAACAAACTGGAAGAGATCCATATTTATGTACATTTCAAAGAAAGGTGATCCAGCAGAATTTGGAAATTATCCAACAATATCAAGTAAAATTTTGCTGAAGGTAATTAAAAAATGGTTGCAGCAGTACATTCACAGGGAACTTCCAAAAATTCAACCCAGATTCAGAAGATGTGAAACAAGGGTTATCATTGCTGATACCAGATGGATCTTGACTGAAAGCAGAGAATATCAGAAAGGTGTTGAAATGGATTTTATTGACTATGCAAAAGAATTCCACTGTGTGGATCATAACAAAAGGATAATTGTGAAGAATGGGAATTCCAGAACACTTAATTTTGCTCATGTGGAACCTGTACATAGACCAAGAGGCAGTTGTTTGAACAGGGCAAGGGGATACTGCACAGCTTAAAATTAAGAAAGTGTGCATCAGGGTTACATTCTTTCACCATACTTATTCAATCTGTACACTTAGTAAATAATCTGAGAAGCTGGACTATATGAAGAGGAATACAGCATCAGAATTGTAAAAGGCTCGTTAATAACCTGCAACATGCAGATGATCCAACTTGCTTGCTGAAAGCGAAGAGGACTTGAAGCGCTTACCGATATAGGTCAAATATTACAGCCTTCAGTATGAATTACGCCTCAGCATAAAGAAAACAAAAATCCTCACAATTGGACCAATAAGCAACATCATGATAAAAAGAGAAAATATTGAAGTTGTAAAGGATTTCATTTTACTTGTATTCACAATCAACACCTATGCAAGCAGCAATCAGGAAATAAAATGACATATTGCATTGGGCAAATTTGCTGCAAAAGGCCTTTCTAAAGTGTTAAAAAGCGAAGATGTCACCTTGAAGACTAAGATATTCATGACTCCAGCCATAGTGTTTTCAATTGTCTCATATGCATGCAAAAGCTGTACAATGAATAAGGAAGATCAAAGAAGAATTGATGAATTTGAAGCACAATGTTGGCGAAGAATATTGAAAACCATGGGCTGCCAGAAGAACGAACAAATCTGGTTTGGAAGGAGTACAGCCATGATGTTCCTTAGAAAGGAGGATGGTGAGACTTTCTCACATACTTTGGACGTGTTATCAGGAGGGACTGTCCCTGGAAAAGGACATCATGCTTGATAAAGTAGAGTGTCAGTGAAAAAGAGAAAGACCCTCAACAAGATGGATTGACACAGTGGCTACAGCAACGGGCTCAAACATAGCAATAATTGTGAGGATGGTGCAGGACTAGGCATTATTTCATCCCCTTGTACATAGGTCAGTACCTACTTGATGGTACCTAATAACAACAAAACAAGTTAGAGTTTTTTCCTTACAAGAACATTCTTTGTACTAGAGATCAAAACTATATATTCTGAAAGGAAGTTTTGGTAAATATTATAATAGATGGGCAAATAATTTATTGAGACTAGGGAAGGAAAAGATTAGAATATCAGGGCAAGATGAACCTTAAGTACTTCAAAGGTAGTTATGGGTTCAGGGAGCAAGAGAAAGAAAAAGGATTTTTTTTTTAAGCAAAGTAACAGAAACAAGAAAGCAGAGGACATATTTGACCAATGGCAAGAAGACAAGCATGGCAAAAACATTGTTTGCTGAAAAGGGAAGTAGGGGTGAAATTGCGGGATATAAAAATTGGAAATATACATTTCAACCTACACATGGTGGGCTTTCAATGACAGTTTGAGAAGTTTAGAATTTAGTCTGCAAGCAAGCAAAACCAGGGACAGCTTTTGAGCAGAATAGGTTTTATGGCCAGACTTGTTTCTAGAAGATAATTGTCTCGAAAGTTGATAATGTTTAATGAATGAAGAATTGCTGGAAGCAAGATTGTTTTAGAAAACTAGTCAAGAAAGGATGAAGGCCTGAATTAATGCAATGGCAAAGGAAATGAGAGAATGCATCAGTGTAATCAATATGATTTTGTTATTGAGGGAAAATAAAAAAGGACTTTGGAATGAAACCATAATAGTATCAGAAGAAAACATGGAAGAAGTCATTTTAAACCTTGGAATGAAGAAAGCCTTCCAAACTGTGATTCAAAATTAAAAAGAGGTATTTATGGCTATAAACACTATAGCCAAAGTTCAAGTACAGGTTTCCAACTGAAAAAAATATTTTCTACTTATATGATAAAGAGATAATCTCTCGGATATATAACAGGTTCTGAAATAAAGAAAAAAAGACCAATTACCTAATAGAAAATAGACGAAGGATATAAATATAGAGTTCCCAGAAATGGAAGTACAAATAATTTTTAAACTTAAGAATAGTTTTAACTTTATGCATAGCAAGAGAAATGCAAATAAAACTACACTTATAAGATTCTAAAAAAATTCTAAAGTTTGATAACACATTCTGTTGTCTAGACTATAGGGAAACTGCAATTCATGTATTGCTGGTAAGAATGTAAATTAGTATAAAATCTATAGAAGGGAAATTGGCAATCTTTATCAAAATTACAAACTCATGTACCCTTCAATGGAACTATTCCACCTCAGTGAATTTATACCACATTTCACTATCACACGTGAAGAGAGACAAAAGTACATAATTATTTACTGTAGCTTTATTTCTAATAGCAAAAGATTGAAAATAATCCAAATTTCCGTCAAAGGAGGAGTGTTTAAATAAATTACAGTACCCCTGTAAAATGGAATATTATTCAACTATAAAAAAATAAAGAAGATGCTCTTAATGTACTGCTGGAAAACAATACCAAGACACATTAAGACGAAAAAAGCAAGGTACAAATCAATGCAAAAATAAATTACATTTTGTGAAAAATGAGGAAAATGAGAATATATTTTCATATTTGTGTGTATTCACAAACACATTCTTAAAGGATACAAAGTAAGTTAATACAAATGGTTACATGCATGGGATGGGGATAGAGTGGAACTGGGCAGATATGGAATAGAAATGTTAGTGCAATTTTACATTGTATATCTTTAAAAAAGTTTTTAACCAAGTGTATTTATTGGCTAGTCAAAGTTTTTTAAAAGAAAAGTGAGGAGGCGGGGTCAAGATGGCTGACTAGGTAGATGCTACCTCGGATCCCTCTTACAACAAAGACTTGGAAAAACAAGTGAATCGATCACATACATGACAATCTATGAACCCTGACCAACAAACACAGATTTAAAGAGTTGACCTGAGTGACAGAGACTGACAACGAACAACCACGGGGAAGCAGCGACTGTTTTCGGAGCCTAGAGCCAGCGTCCCAGTCAGGAAACCTTGGCGCTGGGCTTTGGACTGGGTGCAGGGGAGCTGAGCACGGCATCCTGTGACAGCACAAACACGGGGCACAGCTCTAGCCCCCTGAACTGACCTCGGGGGAAGCCCAGCCAGTGCACGCAGGCAGCACAGCGATGCGGCTGACAGGAGGAGAAGTCATCGAGAGGCAGTGACTGGTTTTGGAGCCTGGAGTGCGGCATCCCAGGTGGGAAACTTGGCACCGGGCTTTGGACTGGGAGCAGAGGAACTAACTGTAGCTTCTGAGACAGCGCAAGCATGGGAAGCAGGCCTGACCATCGGGGACAATCTCTACCCAGCCAGTGCACACAGGCAACACGCCCCTCGGGAATCTCAGATAAAACAGTCATCCCAAGCAAGATAAGTAACTTTGTCTATATACTGGGGTGCTACTCTCTCCTGTTTATCTGAACCCTCCCCTCCCCTTCCCAGGCGGCTTCATTAACATTGGGATTTCCTGAGCCAGAGGAAGAACTGCTCTGCGGTTTTCTTTCTTTCTTTTCCTTTTTTTTTTTTTTTGGTCTCTTCCTAACCCATTCTTCCGGCCTGAGAGAAGCAACCACAAAAAACCCAGGGACCAAAAATCCTTCCCTAATTGGACTAAAAACACAGAACCAGCTCCAGCCAAGCATATGTGATCCACAGTCTCGGGCTTTCATCCCTACAGGGAACAAGGTGGCTATTATAATGCAAAGGCATTTCTGATAGGGATCTGACATGAATTGTTTTAGCAGATTTACTGGAAAGACAAGTTTCCCAGGTCTGATATCACTGCGTATTCAACAGAGCCCTCACTGACCCACAACAGGGAACTGAGGGCTGAAGCTCCCCACAGACCACCTAGCCTCCTGCCTTAGAGGTCTAAGGAGGGTGACACCTACCCATCTGTAGAGGTACCTGAATTGGGGGCCTAAGGTCTGGTTACACAACTATCATCACTTCTCTAAAAAAAAAAAAAAAATTTTTTTTTGTACCCAAAATCAGATTCTACTCAAAAATAGTGAATGGACTCTTAGGCTTATATATCTGGTAACAGCCCAAACCAGCTGGTAATAGGACATAAGTGAGTCAAGGGCTACAACAATCAAGACAGCTCAATCTAGTAGCCCATCTAAGTATACTGGAAGAAAACAAAACAAGATAAGACTCAGTGAGCAAATACAGAATAAATCACGACAATATCTTAGTGATGGCTCAGAGACAGCTGTCGATATCAAACCACATAAAGAAGCAGACCATGATTGCTTCTACTACTCCCCAAAATAAAGAACCAAAATCTTTCCCAAATGAAGATACAATCTGGAATTGCCAGATACAGAATATAAAAAACTTATTTACAGAATGCTTCAAGACATCAGGGATGACCTCAGAAATGAAATAAGGCAAACTGCAGAAAAAGCCAAGGAACACACTGATAAAACAGTTGAAGAACTCAAAAAGATTATTCAAGAACATAGTGGAAAAATTAATAAGTTGCAAGAGTCCATAGAGAGACAGCATTCAGAAATCCAAAAGATTAACAATAAAATTACAGAATTAGACAACGCAATAGGAAGTCAGAGGAGCAGACTCGAGCAATTAGAATGCAGAGTGGGAAATCTGGAGGACCAGGGAATTAACACCAATATAGCTGAAAAAAAATCAGATAAAAGAATTTAAAAAAATGAAGAAAACATAAGAATCATGTGGGACTCTATCAAGAAGAATAAGTTGTGTGTGATTCGAGTACCAGAACAGGGAGGGATAACAGAAAACACAGACAGAATAGTTGAAGGTCTGCTGACAGAAAACTTCCCTGACATCATGAAAGACGAAAGGATATCTCTCCAAGATGCTCATCGAACCCCATTTAAGATTGATCCAAAAAGAAAAACACCAAGACATATTATCATCAAACTTGCCAAAACCAAAGATAAAGGTAAAATTTTAAAAGCAGCCAGGGAGAAAAGAAAGGTCTCCTACAAGGGAGAATCAATAAGAATAAGTTCAGACTACTCAGCAGAAACCATGCAGGCAAGAAGGGAATGGGATGACATGTACAGAGCACTGAAGGAGAAAAACTGCCAGCCAAGGATCATATATCCAGCAAAACTCGCTCTCAAATATGAAGGCGAAATTAAGACATTTACAGATAAACACAAGCTTAGAAAATTTGCAAAAACCAAAGCAAAGCTACAAGAAATACTAAAGGAAATTGTTTGGTCAGAAAACCAATATCAGATACCAGCACAACACAAGGTCACAGAACAAAGCATCCTGATATCAACTCAAATAGGGAAATCACAAAAACAAATTAAGATTAATTAAAAAAAAAAACACTCAAAACAGGGAATCATTGAAGTCAATATGTAAAAGATCACAATAATCCAAAAGAGGGACTAAATACAGGAGGCATAGAACTGCCATATGGAGAGGGATACAAGGCGACATAGGACAAAACTAGTTAGGTTTTTACTTAGAAAAATAGGGGTAAATATTAAGGTAACCAAAAGATGTATAAAAACTCCATAACTCAAAATAAAAACCAAGAAAAATGTAATGACTCAGCAAACATAAAGTCAAATACTATGAAAATGAGGAACACACGATTTACAAAGAAAAAATTCTCAGCACAAAAAAGTAAGTGGAAAAATGAAATTGTCAACAACACGCATAAAATGCATCAAAATGACAGCACTAAACACATAAAAAAAATTTTTTTTATGTACTTATCTATAATTACGCTGAATGTAAATGCACTAAATGCACCAATAAAGAGACAGAGAGTCACGGACTGGATAAAGAAACACGATCCGTCTATATGCTGCCTACAAGAGACACACCTTAGACTTAGAGACACAAACAAACTAAAACTCAAAGGATGGAAAAAAAATATCAAGCAAACAATAAGCAAAAAAGAGCAGGAGTAGCAATATTAATTTCTGACAAAATAGACTTCAGACTTAAATCCACCACAAAGGATAAAGAAGGACACTATATAATGATAAAAGGGACAATTGATCAGGAAGAAATAACCATATTAAATATTTATGCACCCAATGACAGGGCTGCAAGATACATAAATCAAATTTTAACAGAATTGAAAAGTGAGATAGACACCTCCACATTTATAGTAGGAGACTTCAACACACCACTTTCGGAGAAGGACAGGACTTCCAGTAAGAAGCTCAATAGAGACATGGAAGACCTAATTAAACAATCAACCAACTTGACCTCATTGACTTATACAGAACTCTCCACCCAACTGCTGCAAAGTATACTTTTTTTTCTAGCGCATATGGAACATTCTCTAGAATAGACCACATATTAGGTCATAAAACAAACCTTTGCAGAATCCAAAGCATCAAAATATTACAAAGCATCTTCTCAGACCATAAGGACATAAAAGTGGAAATCAATAACAGAAAAATTAGGGAAAAGAAATCAAATACTTGGAAACTGAACAATACCCTGCTGAAAAAAGACTGGGTTATAGAAGACATTAAGGAGGGAATAAAGAAATTCATAGAATGCAACAAGAATGAAAACACTTCCTATCAAAACCTCTGGGACACAGCAAAAGCAGTGCTCAGAGGCCAATTTATATCGATAAATGCACACATACAAAAAGAAGAAAGAGCCAAAATCAGAGAACTGTCCCGACAACTTGAAGAAATAGAAACTGAGCAACAAAAGAATCCATCAGGCACCAGAAGAAAACAAATAATAAAAATTAGAGCTGAACTAAATGAATCAGAGAACAGAAAAACAATTGAAAGAATTAACAAAGCCAAAAGCTGGTTCTTTGAAAAATAACAAAATTGTTAAACCATTGGCCAGACTGACTAAAGAAATACAGGAAAGGGAACAAATAACCCATATAAGAAACAAGATGGTCCACATCACAACAGACCCAACTGAAATTAAAAGAATCATATCAGATTATTATGAAAAATTGTACTCTAACAAATTTGCAAACCTAGAAGAAATGGATGAATTCCTAGAAAAACACTACCTACCTAAACTAACACAATCAGAAGTAGAACAAATAAATAGACCCATAACAAAAAAAGAGATTGAAACGGTAATCAAAAAACTCCCAACAAAAAAAAGCCCTGGCCCGGACAGCTTCACTGCAGAGTTCTACCAAACTTTCAGAGAAGAGTTAACACCACTACTACTAAAGGTATTTCAAAGCATAGAAAAGGACGGAATACCGCCTAACTCATTATATGAAGCCACCATATCCCTGGTACCAAAACCAGGTAAAGACACCACAAAAAAAGAAAATTACAGACCTATATCCCTCATGAACATAGATGCAAAAATCCTCAACAAAATTCTAGCCAATAGAATTCAACAACATATCAAAAAAATAATCCACCATGACCAAGTGGGATTTATACCAGGTATGCAAGGCTGGTTTAATATTAGAAAAACCATTAATGTAATCCACCATATAAATAAAACAAAAGACAAAAACCACATGATCTTATCAATTGATGCAGAAAAGGCATTTGACAAAGTCCAACATCCATTTATGATAAAAACTCTCACCAAAATAGGAATTGAAGGAAAATTCCTCAACACAATAAAGGGCATTATATATATATATATATATATATATATACACACAAAGCGAACAGCCAACATCACTCTAAATGGAGAGAGCCTGAAAGCATTTCCCTTGAGAACGGGAACCAGATAAGGATGCCCTTTATCACCGCTCTTATTCAACATTGTGCTAGAGGTCCTAGCCAGAGCAATTAGGCTAGACAAAGAAATAAAGGGCATCCGGATTGGCAAGGAGGAAGTAAAATTATCTCTATTTGCAGATGACATGATCTTATACACAGAAAACCCTAAGGAATCCTCCAGAAAACTTCTGAAACTAATAGAAGAGTTTGGCAGCGTCTCAGGTTATAAGATAAACATACAAAAATCACTTGGATTCCTCTACATCAACAAAAAGAACATCGAAGAGGAAATCACCAAATCAATATCATTCACAGTAGCCCCCAAGAAGACAAAATACTTAAGAATAAATCTTACCAAGGATGTAAAAGACCTATATAAAGAAAACTACAAAGTACTACTACAAGAAACTAAAAAGGACATACTTAAATGGAAAAACATACCTTGCTCATGGGTAGGAAGACTTAACATAGTAAAAATGTCTATTCTATCAAAAGCCATCTATACATACAATGTGCTTCCGATCCAAATTCCAATGTCATCTTTTAATGTGATGGAGAAACAAATCATCAGCTTCATATGGAAGGGAAAGAAGCCTCGGATAAGTAAAGCATTACTGAAAAAGAAGAAGAAAGTGGGAGGCCTCACTCTACCTCATTTTAGAACCAATTATACAGCCACAGTAGTCAAAACAGCATGGTACTGGTACAACAATAGGCACATAGACCAGTGGAACAGAATTGAGAACCCAGATATAAATGCATCCATATATGAGCAGCTGATATTTGACAAAGGCCCAGTGTCAGTTAATTGGGGAAAAGATAGTCTTTTTAACAAATGGTGCTGGCATAACTGGATATTCATTTGCAAAACAATGAAACAGGACCCATACCTCACATCATGCACAAAAACTAACTCCAAGTGGATCAAAGACCTAAACATAAAGACTAAAACGATAAAGATCATGGAGGAAAAAATGGGGACAACCTTAGGAACCCTAATACAAGGTATAAACAGAATACAAAACATTACAAAAAATGACGAAGAGAAACCCGATAACTGGGAGCTCCTAAAAATCAAACACCTATGCTCATCTAAAGACTTCACCAAAAGAGTAAAAAGACCACCTACAGATTGGGAAAGAATTTTCAGCTATGACATCGCCGTCCAGCACCTAGTCTCTAAAATCTATATGATTCTGCTAAAACTCAACCACAAAAAGACAAACAACACAATCAAGAAGTGGACAAAGGATATGAACACACCCTTCACTAAAGAAGATATTCAGGCAGCTAACAGATACATGAGAAAATGCTCTCGATCATTAGCCATTAGAGAAATGCAAATTAAAACTACAATGAGATTCCATCTCACTCCAACAAGGCTGGCATTAATCCAAAAAACACAAAATAAATGTTGGAGAGGCTGCGGAGAGATTGGAACTCTTATACACTGCTGGTGGGAATGTCAAATGGTACAACCACTTTGGAAATCTATCTGGCGTTATCTTAAACAGTTAGAAATAGAACTACCATACAACCCAGAAATCCCACTCCTCGTAATATACCCTAGAGAAATAAGAGCCTTCACACGAACAGATATATGCACACCCATGTTTATTGCAGCTCTGTTTACAGTAGCAAAAAGCTGGAAGCAACGAAAGTGTCCATCAACGGATGAATGGTTAAATAAATTGTGGTATATTCACACAATGGACTACTACGCATCGATAAAGAACAGTGAGGAATCTGTGAAACATTTCATAACATCGAGGAACCTGGAAGGGATTATGCCGAGTGAAATTAGTCAGAGGCAAAAGGACAAATATTGTATAAGACCACTATTATAAGATCTTGAGAAATAGTATAAACTGAGAAGAACACATACTTTTGTGGTTACGAGGGGGGAAGGGAGAGAGGGTGGGAGAGGGTTATTTACTGATTAGTTAGTAGATAAGAACTACTTTAGGTGAAGGGAAGGACAATACTCAATACTTGAAAGGTCAGCTCAACTGGACTGGACTGGACCAAAAGCAAAGAAGTTTCCAGGATAAACTGAATGCTTCAAAGGTCAGCGGAGCAAGGGCGGGGGTTTGGGGACTATGGCTTAAGGGGACTTCTAAGTCAACTGGCAAAATAATTTTATTATGAAAACATTGTGCATCTCACTTTGAGATGTGGCGTCTGGGGTCTTAAATGCTAATAAATGGCCATCTAAGATGCATCAATTGGTCTCAACCCACCTGGATCAAAGGAGAATGAAGAACACCAAGGTCACATGATAACTATGAGCCCAAGAGACAGAAAGGGCCACATGAACCAGAGGCTTACATCATCCTGAGACCAGAAGAACTAGATGGTGCCTGGCCACAACCGATGACTGCCCTGACAGGGAGCACAACAGAGAACCCCTGAGGGAGCAGGAGATCAGTGGGATGCAGACCCCAAATTCTCATAAAAAGACCAGACTTAATGGTCTGACTGAGATTAGAGGAATTGCGGTGGTCATGGTCCCCAAACCTTCTGTTGGCCCAGGACAGGAACCATTCCCAAAGACAACTCATCAGACATGGAAGGGACTGGACAATGGGTAGAAGAGAGATGATGATGAAGAGCGAGCTACTTGTATCAGGTGGACACTTGAGACTGTGTTGGCATCTCCTGTCTGGAGGGGAGATGGGAGGGTAGAGAGGGTTAGAAACTGGCAAAATTGTCATGAAAGGAGAGACTGGAAGGGCTGACTCATTAGGGGGAGAGTAAGTGGGAGTAAGGAGTAAGGTGTATATTATCTTAGATATGACGGACTGACTTGATTTGTAAACGTTCACTTAAAGTTCAATAAAAATTATTATAAAAAAAGAAAAGTGAAAGTGCTGATAAAACTTATAAAAAAAATATGACACTGGGGTTTTGAACTTGTGCATCTCCAAGAATAATAATGCCTTTGACCAAAAGAGAAAAGAAAACTGGAAAGCAAAGTTTGGCTTATTTGGAGAAAAGCTGAGGAATTCTGCTTTGTATACGTTTATTTGAGCTACGTAGGCTTTTATGTATGGATCACATCTGAATGTGAAGAAAACAAAAATCATCACAACTAGACTGATGAACAACATCAAGATAAATGGAGAAAAAATTGATATTGTCAACAATTTCAGGAATGCCCTCAAGTGAGTGTTTCGTACCCTACCAGCCTAGAGGTCTGAAGACTCCTTTGCAGGGAAGGGAATGAGGAAAGTGATGGCTATGGCAAAGGGAATTTCCCCGAAGAATGTTGATTGTGGAAGCCTATCCCAGCAACCCTAGCTCTCCCTGCCGACAACCCCACACAAAAAGCTATGTTTTGTTGCTCTTTGTGATGGTTAAGGTTGTGTGTCAACTTGGCTGGGCCATGATTCTCAGTGGTTTGGCAGTTATGATATAGTTTGGGAGTCATATAATGACGTAATCATCTCCACTATGAGATCTGATATAATGTGATCACCTCTCTGATGGGAACTGCTGTGACTAGCCAACCAGTTGAAAGGGAGTTTCCTCAGGGGTGTGGCCCCCATCCAATATAGATGGACTTTCTGGCAAGGCTCACTGGCTTTTACTTGCTCTGGATTCTGCAGCTAGCTCCTGTTCATCTGATCTCCAGTTCTTAGAACTTGAGCTAGCAACTTGCCTGCCAATGTTGGGATTTGTCAGCCTTCACAGTCTGGATCTTGGGTTCGCCAGCCTCTGCAGTTACTTAAGTTGGGAGAAGCCTCCAGCCTGACCCACAGATTTGGGACTTCGCAGTCTCTACAACTTCATGAGCCGTTTCCTTGTTATAAATCAAGATATAAATCTCTCTCTATATATACATATATGTATATATATAGAGAGAGAGATATTTTACTGGTTTTGCTTCTCTGTAGAATACTGCCTAAGACACTCTTGGATCAAAGAGTAGAGGAGAACATGGATTTCCAGCTCTAGAGCTGTGGAAAAAATATAAGTTGGAGGGAGGGCCCCAGAGACAGGCAATGAGGGTTACAGGACAGTGTCCAACTAGTGAACTATAGGTGCTCATGCTGGAGGAGGGTGTGGAAGATCCTTGCCTGCCAGTGCTCCCCTCAGTCCCCATATGACATCCTAGGGACTGTGATGCTGATCTCTCCCCATTCCTGTACCAGAATATTTCCAAGTTTAAACAGGTATAATGCTGGGGCCAAGGGGCCCATTCTTCCCCTGGGAACCAGAGACCTTATGCACCATTAAGGGTGGAATATCGGGGAGGAACACAGGCCTTTTTGGCTTTGATAGACACTGGAAGTCAAGTTACTCTTTTCCCAGGTGATGCAGAGGGGAGAGAAAGGAGGATCCCAATGTGTGGCTTTAACAACCAGAAGAAGATGTAGGGGAAGGAGATAACCGTTCACTTGTGGGTAGGTCTGTTTGGACCCACTGAGGCACCAAAACTTGCGTTTTCTTCCACTGAATACGTTGTGGGCATAGACCTAATATGCCAATGCACATTTGGGGTGCATTAGAAAATACAAGGTTACTCCTCTTGTGCCAGAAATATCTGGATATTGTGGCAAGGCACATCCTGAATAGACCACCTCCTGAGCTGCCTGAACCCTGGAGAACTGTCCAACAGAAGCAATACCACATATCGGAGGAAAGAAAGATATCTCCCTCCTTCAAAGATTTGATTATTGCAGAAGTCTTCTGTGTTGCTACGACTTCCTCTTGCAATAGCCCAGTCTGCCCAGTGAAGAAAGCAAGCAGAGCCTGGAGGCTGATGGTGAATTATTGATGCTTAAATGCAGAGGTGCCCTAGCTATCTCAGCAGTTCCTGACTGCGACTGAAAACATAATGGCTTCTGAAGGTGAGTCATATGTGGTGATTGACTTGGCTAATGCATTTTTCTCTATACCCATCTGAAAGGAGTACCAAGACCAATTTGCCTTCACATGGGGGAGCTTTCAATATACCTTTACTGTGCTCCTCCAGGCATACCTAAACTCCCCCACTGTGTGCCATCAGGGACCTGGTCAACATTTGGCTGCTATAATCTGGTCCGAGGGAGTATACTTCTTCCACTATATTGATGACATCACTATAGTGGGAAAGGCTGAGACGATGGGACAGGCAGCACTCCAGAACACTGTTGCTGCCCTAAATGATGCAGGGTGGGCAACCAAGATAAGATTCAGGGCCTGGCCCAGCAAGTAACGTTACTAGGAAGCATCTGTGCAGGGGCACGGTGACAGTTTCCCAAAACTGTAAGGGAAAAGTTGCTAGCCCTAAAGCCTCCTACCACTGAAAAGGAGGCACAGCAACTTATTGAACATTTTGCCTATTGGGGGAAGCACATATCCCAGGACATTCTACTGGCCCATTTATACCAGGTTCTTCTCTCTATGGGGAAAGGAGTGTTCCAATGGAGGCTAGAACAGGAACAGGCTCTCCAGAAAGTAAAAAAAGCAGTCTCCATGGACATCCCATTGGGGTCTTTGGATCTGGGATCTCCTTTGGAGTTACAGGTGTCTGCTACCAGAACTTATGCTGACTGGTCCCTCTGACAAAAGGAGACATTGACAGGAATCTGATGATTGCTAGGCTTCTGGACAAAATGACTTCCAAATGCAGCAACCAGGTACACACGTTTTAAGAGGCAATTATTGGCTTGTTATTGGGCATTGATAGAGACAGAGCACCTCATCCAGGGCTTGAAAGTGTTAATGTGCCCCCAAATTCCTATCATGTACTGGGTTATGGGAGGACCTGATACTTACCCTGGGGGTGCTCAGCAGCAAAATATCAAATGGAAATGCTACATACAGGATTGTGGGTGCTCTGGCCTTCAAGGGGTATTTAGATTAAATGAGCAGGTAGCTACAGCTTCTGAAAGAGCGAATTCTACCAGAAAAATCTACCCCCCCATGCCATGCCCATTCGCTCAGTGGGGACTGCAACTGGATGTAACTCCCCCAGAAAGGCAATGATGGTTTACAGATGACTGTGTGAAGCTTAAATTATTGTGAGTAAATTGGGCAATGCTGGCAGCCTCCATGCCCATGGGGCAGGTTTTCATGAGTACTGGACAAGGTAACAGTGCTCTGTGGGCTGAGATGTTTACTGTGACCATGGCTCTACGACACTCCTCACTCAGCACTCCAATGTATATCTTCACTGACTCATGAGTGCTGACCAATGGACTGGCAGTGTGGTCTGGTGCTTGGTGAAGCGCAGACTGGAAAGTCACAGGGTTTCCTATCTGGAGCCATGAGCTATGATGACAACTTGTGGCCTGTGTCATTAAGGCCTGGGAAGATCTTTGTCACACATGTTGATACCCATGTCTGAGGCTCTCACATGGATGAATACACATTTAACCAATGGGCATAAAATGACTGCTCTGAAGCTCTGTTTGCAGACCCAATGGAAATGGATGTCAAGCCTGGGAAGTATCACTTTTGGGAGGAGTACCAGAACAAAGGTATCATCAATGAAGATCTGGAGGAGCAAGAACTCCATGAGGCCATGGAGGTTTCTCAACAGTCATTGGTGGCCTGCTGGTTTCACCTTTGCACTGCCCATGGCAACCCTGAGACCATGGTAAAATGGGCCTCTGAGCATGGAGTGCCTCTTACCTGCCTGAAGGCCCAAATGGCTATCTACCAGTGCAAGGCATGGCAGCCCCAAACAAGGGCAACCAAGGGACATCTTAGTACCATTCCCTGTGGAGGAGTCCCCGGGTGCAGTTGACTAAATAGGGCTTCTACCACCTTCACAAGGATGCCATTATGCCCTTACAGTAGTGGACATCTACTCAGGTTATGGTATGGCCTTTCCAACCCAGAGAGCAGATGCAGCGTATGCCTGGACTATTTTGGACAAGAGACTTTGTCAGGTGTTTGGCTACCTTGATGCCTCCTACTCTGACCAAGGAACACATTTTACAGCTCAGTCAATACAACATTGGGCATGAGTTCATAGAATAAGATGGTTGTTCCATGTACCTTACCACCCACAGGCAGCAGGTGCAGTGGAAAATTTTAATGAAAAGTTGAAGAATTAAGGAGGAAACACTGAAACAATGCTCTTGCAGGATGGAGTGTTAGACTCTCCACTCCCCTTTGGAAACATAACAATGCAGTAAGATGAAAAGGAAACACGGCCCTGTCTCACTTTCTGGGAACAAAGGATAAGGCCCCTGTTTCATGCCTGTCCTACAGCTGCAACCCTGTATCTATCCAGATGAAGACTGGGACTCTGCTGGAGGCGCTATCCATAATAAGTGAGAGGAAGGCAAAGATGATTGGTTTGGTTCCAGAGAAGGAGTGGTGTAATTTTTAATTACCCCCTCTCAGCAGTTCCCTGGTTGGTGGGAAGTGCATGCTATTCAGCAGCGGCATGGCAGTGCTGAGTCTAATTAGAGGTTTTGAACACTGAGGGGAACATTATCCAGTGGGCTGGGCCAAAAGGGCTCATGGGAGAAGTTTAGGAAATAGAAGGAAGGAGAGTTCCATTAGTGAAACACCCAGGTCCCCTGGGAGGAATCCTAGGGCACTTCAGGGTAATAGCAGTTCAACATATTCAGATGCCTACTGTAGAGCCTGGCAAACAGAATTGGGCCAGACTTGGGAATCAATGGCATAAAGGAGAGGCTATTACCTCTGGAAAGGGACAGACTAACTGGGTGGCCATTGAGGGACAGGAGAATATAACCCAAGTTGGGCAAGAACATTGCTTGCCCCCGAAAGTGAGGCATAACCACGGGTGGAGGGTGGGGTTGGGAATCGCTAACCTATCTCTTTTTACCTCCCTAACCAAAACAAACAAACAACAAAAACAAAAACAAAAAATTGCTGTGGCATTGATTCCCACCCATAGCTATCCTATAGGACTGAGTAGAACCCCATAGATTTTTCAAGGAGCAGTTGGTGCATTCAAACTGTTGACCTTTTCATTAGCAGCCAAACACTTAACCACTGCACCACCAGGGCCCCTTTCCCTCCCTAGAGCACATCAAATGGATCCGAAGTCTACCAGTGCATTAACTCATTCTCGCAATTTATGCATGTTGTAGCTGATGCCATGGACTATACCAGCTGTCGGACCAGAGCCTACATCCGTTCTTAACTTTTTGATCAGTGTCCTGTTATAGACCATCCTTTTGACTCTGCTAGAGATGTAAGCAACTGTTCATTCACAAGTGCCTGTCACATCTCTGGCGTCAACGTGGAGTGCTCCTAGGATTATTTGCTCAGGGTACAGATTGCATAGGTATGGTGAAAAGATACACCCCTGATGCACACCTTTCCTGACTTTAAACCATGCAATATCCCCTTGTTCTGTTTGAACAACTGCCTCTTGATCTATGTATATGTTCTCCATGAGCACAATTAACTGTTCTGGAATTCCCATTCTTTCCAGTGTTACCCATAATTTGTTATGATCCACACAGTCGAATGCCTTAGCACAGTCAATAAAACACAGGTAAACATCCTTCTGGTATCCTCTGCTTTGAGCCAGGATCCATCTTACATCAGCAATGATATCCCTGGTTCCACGTCCTCTTCTGAATCCAGCTTGAATTTCTGGCAGTTCCCTGTCGATGTACTGCTGCAGCCACTTTTGATTGATCTTCAGCAAAACCTTACTTGCTTGTGATATTAATGAGATTGTTGGATAATTTCAGCATTCTGTTGGATCACCTTTCTTTGGAATAGGCATAAATATGGATCTCTTCCAGTCAGTTGGCCAGGTAGCTGTCTTCCAAATTTCTTGGCATAGACTAGTGAGCACTTCCAGTGCCGCATCTGTTTGTCGAAACATCTCAACTGATATTCTGTCAATTTCTGGGGCCTTGTTTTTCACCAATGCCTTCAAAGTGGGTTCCTGATCATACGCTATCTCATGAAATATACCAATTATTTTTGGCATAGTGACTGAGTATTCCTTCCATCTTCTTCTTTTTTTAATTGTGTTTAGGTGAAAGTTTACAGCTCAAGTTAATTTCTCATTCAAGAATTTATATGCACATTGTTTTGTGACATTCGTTGCAAACCCCACAATGTGACAGCACACTCCCTCATTCCAGCCCGGGTCCCTGTGTCCATTCAATAGTTTTTGTCCCTTCCTGCCTTCTCATCCAGCTTTTGTACAGGAGCTGCCCATTTAGTCTGGTAAATCTGATTGAACTAAGAAGCACATTCCTCACATGTATTATTTTTTATAGTCCTGTCTAATCTTTGTCTGAAGAGTGGGCTTCTGGAATGGTTTCAGTTCTAGGTTCACAGTCCATCCAGAGACCATGGTTTTGGGGGTTCCTCCAGTCGATGTCAGACCATTAAGTCTGGTCTTTTTACTAGAATTTGAGTTTTGTTCTACATTTTTCTCCTGCCCTGTCCAGGACTCTCTGTTGTGTCCCCTTTCAGGGCAGTCATTGGTGGTAGCTGGGTACTATCTAGCTCTTCTGGTCTTAGGCCAGTGGAGCCTCTAGTCCATGTGGTCCTTTAGTCCTTTGTGCTGGTATTTTCCTTGTGTCTTTGGTTTTCTTTATTCCCCTTTGCTCCACGTGGGATGGGACCAATTGATGTATCTTAGATGGCCACTCACAAGCTTTTAAGACCACTCAGGCCACTCACCAAAGTGGGATGTAGAACATAATCTTAATAAACTGTTATGCCAATTGACCTAGGTACCCCAGAAACTACGTTCCCCAGACCCTAGCCTCAGCTACTCTGTCCTTCAAAGTGTTTGGATGTGTCCATGAAACTTCTTTACTTTTGCTTTGATCCAGTTGTGTTGACTTCTACTGTGTTGTGTGTTGTCCTTCCCTTCACCAAAGTTGATCCTTGTCTGTATCTAGTTAGTGATTTCCCCTCCTCCTCCCTCCCTACTGTCGTAACCATCAAATAATTTTTTTCCTGTGTTTATACCTTTTCCTGAGTTTTTATAGTAGAGGTCTCATACAATGTTTGTCCTTTTGTGACTGACTTCTTTCACTCAGCATAATGCCCTCTAGATCCATCCATGTCATGAGATGTTTCCCAGATTCAGCATTGTTCTTTATTATTACATAGAATTCCACTGTGTGTATGTACCATTATTTGTTTATCCATTCGTCTGTTGATGGGCATTTAGGTTGCTTCCATCTTTTTGCTATCGTGAACAGTGCTGCAATGAACATGGATATGCGTATGTCTATTCATGTGATGATTCTTATTTCTCTCAGTTATATTTCAAGGAGTGGTATTGCAGGACCATATGGTATTTGTATTTCTAGCTTTTTATTTCTTTTTTTTTCTTTGTACTTTAGATGCAGGTTTACTGAACAAACTAGTTTTTCATTAAACAGAACACATATTGTTTTATAACGTTGGTTAACAACCCCACAACACGTCAACACTCTCCCTTCTCAACCTTGAGTTCCTTATTACCAGCTTTCTTGTTACCTCATGCCTTCTATTCCTTGCTCCTGGGCTGGTGTGCCCCTTTAGTCTCATTTTGTTTTATGGGCCTGTCCAATATTTGGCTGAACCTCAGGAATGACTTCATTACTCAGCTGAAAGGGTGTCCGGGGGCCATACTCCAAGGGTTTCTCCAGTTTCTGTCAGGCCAGCAAGTCTAGTCTTTCTTTTTTTTTTTCTTTTTAATAATTTTTATTGTGCTTTAAGTGAAAGTTTACAAATCAAGTCAGTCTCTCACACAAAAACCCATATACACCTTGATACACACTCCCAATTACTCTCCCCCTAATGAGACTTTTTTTTTTTTTTAATGAGACAGCCTGCTCTGTCTTCCTCCACTCTCTCTTTTCGTGTCCATTTCGCCAGCTTCTAACCCCTCTACCCTCTCTTCTCCCCTCCAGGCAGGAGATGCCAACATAGTCTCAAGTGTCCACCTGATCCAAGAAGCTCACTCCTCACCAGCATCCCTTTCCAACCCATTGTCCTGTCCAATCCATGTCTGAAGAGTTGGCTTCAGGAATGGTTCCTGTCCTGGACCAACAGGAGGTCTGGGGGCCATGACCACCAGGGTCCTTCCAGTCTCAGTCAGACCATTAAGTCTGGTCTTATGAGAATTTGGGGTCTGCATCTTTTTCCCACTGCTCTCCTGCTCCCTCAGGGGTTCTCTGTTGTGTTCCCTGACAGGGCAATCGTGGGTTGTAGCCAGGCACCATCTAGTTCTTCTGGTCTCAGGATGATGTAGTCTCTGGTTCATGTGGCCCTTTCTGTCTCTTGGGCTCATAATCGCCTTGTGTCCTTGGTGTTCTTCATTAGCCTTTGATCCAGGTGGGTTGTGACCAATTGATGCATCTTAGATGGCTGCTTGCTAGCATTTAAGACCCAAGACGCCACTCTTCAAAGTGGGATGCAGAATGTTTTCTTAATAGATTTTATTATGCCAATTGACTTTGATGTCCCCTGAAACCATGGTCCCCAGACCCCTGCTCCTGCTATGCTGGCCTTCAAAGCATTCAGTTTATTCAGGAAACTTCTTTCCTTTTGGTTTAGTCCAATTGTGCTGACCTCCCCTGTATTGTGTGCTGTCTTTCCCTTCACCTAAAGTAGTTCTTATCTACTATTTAATTAGTGAATGCCCCTCTCCCATCCTCCCTCCCTCCCGCCTCTTGTAACCATGAAAGAATGTTTTCTTCTCAGTTTAAACTATTTCTCAAGTTCTTATAATAGTGGTCTTACACAATATTTGTCCTTTTCCAACTGACTAATCTCACTCAGCATAATGCCTTCCAGGTTCCTCCATGTTATGAAATGTTTCACTGATTCCTCACTGTTCTTTACCAATGTGTAGTATTCCATTGCGTGAATATACCATAATTTATTTATCCATTCATCTGTTGATGGGCACCTTGGTTGCTTCCATCTTTTTACTATTGTGTACAGTGTTGCAATGAACATAGGTGTGCATATATCTGTTTGTGTAAAGGCTCTTAATTCTCTAGGATATATTCCAAGGAGTGGGATTGCTGGATCGTATGGTAATTCTATTACTAGTTTTTTAAGGCAGCTCCAAATCAATTTCCAAAGTGGTTGTACCATGTAAAATTCCCACCAGCAGTGCATAAATGTTCTAATCTCTCCACAGCCTCTCCAACATTTATTATTTTGTGTTTTTTGGATTAATGCCAGCCTTGTTAGAGTGAGATGAAATCTCATCGTAGTTTTGATTTGCATTTCTCTAATGGCTAATGATTGTGAGCATTTCCTCATGTATCTGTTAGCTACCTGAATGTCTTCTTCAGTGAAGTGTCTGTTCATATCTCTTGTCCATTTTTTAATTGGTTGGTTTGTTTGTCTTTTTGCAGTTGATATTTTGCAGTATCATGTAGATTTTAGAGATCAGACGCTGATAGGAAATGTTATAGCTAAAAACTTTTTCCCAGTCTGTAGGCAGTCTTTTTACTCTTTTGGTGAAGTTTTTGGATGAGCATAGGTGTTTGATTTTTAGGAGCTCCCAGTTAGCTAGTTTTTCTTCTACTCTTTATAATGTTTTCTATACTGTTTATGCCATGTATTAGGGTTAGTAATGTTGTCCCTTTTTTTCTTCCATGATCTTTATTGTTTTAGATTTTATATTTAGGTCTTTGATACATTTTGAGTTAGTTTTTGTGCATGGAATGAGGTATGGGTCTTGTTTTATTTTTTTGCAGATGGATATCCAGTTATGCCAGCACCGTTTGTTAAAAAGACTGTCTTTTCACCATTTCACTGTTTTGGGGCCTTTGTCAAATATCAACTGCTGGTATGTGGATGGATTTATGTCTGGATTCTCAATTCTGTTCCATTGGTCCATGTATCTGTTGTTGTACCAGTACCAGGCTGTTTTGACTACTGCGGCAGTATAATAGGTTCTAAAATCACGTAAAGTAAGGCCTCCCACTTTGTTCTTCTTTTTCGGTAATGCCTTATTTATCCGGGGCCTCTTTCCCTTCCATATGAAGTTGGTGTTTTGTTTCTCCATCTCATTAAAGAATGTCATTGGGATCTGGATCGGAATTGCATTAAATGTATAGATCGCTTTTGGTAGAATAGACATTTTTATAATATTGAGTCTTCCTATCCACGAGCAAGGTATGTTCTTCCACTTATGTAAGTCTCTTTTGGTTTCTTGCAGAAGTGTACTGTAGTTTTCTTTGTATAAGTCTTTTACATCTCCAGTAAGATTTATTCCCAAGTATTTTATCTTCTTGGGGGCTACTGTAAATTGCATTGATTTGGCGATTTCCTTTTCGATGTTCTTTTTGTTGCTGTAGAGGAATCCAACTGATTTTTGTATGTTTATCTTGTATCCTGGTACTCTGCTGAACTCTTCTATTAGTTTCAGTAGTTTTCTGGAGGATTCCTTAGGGTTTTCTGTGTATAAGATCATGTCATCTGCAAATAGAGATACTTTTACTTCTTCCTTGCCAATCTGGATGTCCTTTATTTCTTTATCTAGCCTGATTTTTTTTTAGCCTGATTGCTCTGGCTAGGTATTCCAGCACAATGTTGAATAAGACTGTGATAAAAGGCATCCTTGCCTGGTTCCCGATCTCAGTGGGAATGCTTTCATGCTCTCTCCACTTAGGGTGATGTTGGCTGTTGGCTTGGTATAAATGCCCTTTATTATGTTGAGACATTTTCCTTCTATTCCTATTTTGCTCAGAGTTTTTTTTTTTTATCATGAATGAGTATTGAGCTTTGTCAAATGCCTTTTCTGCATCAATTGATAAAATCATGTGATTCTTTTCTTTTGTTTTATTTATGTGGTGGATTACATTAATTGTTTTTCTAATGTTGAACCATCCCTGCACACCTGGTATGAATCTCACTTGGTCATGGTGAATTATTTTTTTTTATATGTTGTTGAATTCTATGGGCTAGAATTCTGTTGAGGATTTTTGCATCTACGTTCATGAGGGATATAGGTCTATAATTTTCTTTTCTTGTGGTTTCTTTACCTGGTTTTGGTATCAGGGATATGGTGGCTTCATAGAATGAGTTAGGTGTTATTCCGTCCTTTGCTATGCTCTGAAATACCTTTAGTAATAGTGGTGTTAACTCTTTTCTGAAAGTTTGGTAGAACTCTGCAGTGAAGCCGCAGAGTTCCAATGGGAACTCTTTGTTGTTGTTGGGAGTTCTTTGATTAGCTTTTCAATCTCTTTTTTTCTTATGGGTCTATTTAGTTGCTCTGCCTTTGTTTGTTAGTTTAGCTAGATGGTGTGTTTCTAGGAACTCATCCATTTCTTATAGGTTTTAAATTCGTTTGAGTATAGTTTTTCATAGTAATCTGATATGATTCTTTTAATTTCAGTTGGGTTTGTTGTAATATCTCCCATCTCATTTCTTATTTGGGTTATTTGCTTCCTCTCCTGTTTTTCTTTGTCAGTTTGGCCAGTGGTTTATCAATTTTGTTGATTTTTGTCAAAAAAACAGCTTTTGGCCTTGTTAATTCTTTCAATTGTTTTTCTGTTTTCTATTTCATTTACTTCAGCTCTAATTTTTATTATTTTTTTTCTTCTGGTGCCCGTGGGTTTCTTTTGTTGCTCTCTTTCTATTTGCTCAAGTTGTAGGGATGATTCTTTGATTGTGGCCCTTTCTTCTTTTTGGATGTGCGCATTTATTGATATACATTGACCTCTGAGCACTGCTTTCTTTAGCTGTGTCCCAAAGGTTCTGATAGGAAGTGTTTTCATTCTCATTGGATTCTCTGAATTTTTTAATTCCATCCTTAATGTCTTGTATAATCCAGTCGTTTTGAGCAGGGTATTGCTCAGTTTCCAAGTGTTTGATTTCCTTTCCATGCTTTTCCTGTTATTGATTTCCACTTTTATGGCCTTATGGTCAGAGAAGATGCTTTGTAATATTTTATTGTTTTGGATTCTGCTAAGGCTTGCTTTATGACGTAATATGTGGCCTATTCTAGACAGTGTTTGATGTGCACGAGAAAAGAAAGTATACTTGGTTGCTGTTGGGTGGAGCATTCTGTATATGTCTGTGAGGTCAAGTTCATTGATTGTGGCATTTAGATCTTCCGTGTCTTTATTGAGCTTCTTTCTGGATGTCCTGTCCTTCACCAAAAGTAGTGTGTTGAAGTCTCCTACTATTATTGTGGAGCTGTCTATCTCGCTTTTCAATGCCGATAGAGTTTGTTTTATGTATCTTGCAGCCCTGTCATTGTGTGCATAAATATTTAATATGGTTATATCTTCTTAGTGTATTGTCCCTTTAATCATTATTTACTCCTTTCTGCTGGATTTAACTTTAAAGTCTATTTTGTCAGAAATTAATATTGCCACTCCTGCTCTTTTTTGATTGCTGTTTGCTTGATATATTTTTTTCCATCATTTGAGTTTTAGTTTGTTTTTGTCTCTAAGTCTTAGGTGTGTCTCTTGTAGGCAGCATATAGACGGATCTTGTTTTTTAACCCATTCTGCCACTCTCCGTCTATTTATTGATGTATTTAGTCCATTTACATTCAGGGTAATTATGGGTAGGTATGAATTTAGTGCTACCATTTTGATGTCTTTTTTGTGGGTTGTTGACAGTTTCTTTTTCCCACTTGATTTTATGTGCTGAGTAGATTATATATTGTCCTTTCCTCATATTTGTTGTTGTTGATTTTGCTTCTGCTGAGTCTGTATTTTTCCCTTGTATTTTATTTTGATGAGTAGAATAGTTTGTGTCCTTTGTGGTTACCTTATTATTTACCCCTATTTTTCTAAATTTAAAACTAACTTTTATTTCTTTGTATCGCCATATCTTCCTCTCCATATGGAAGGTGTATGAGTACATTTCTTAGTCCCTCTTTATTATTTTAATGTTGTCTTCTTTTATATAATAACATCGCTATTACCCTGTTTTGAGGGTTTTTTTTTTAATAATCTTGCTTTGTTTTTTGTTTTTCCTGTCTGAGTTGACTTCTGCTTGCTCTCCCCAGTGTTCTAGTCTTGGGTTGGTACCTGATATTATTGATTTCGTAACTAAAGAACTCCCTTTAGTATTTCTTGGAGTTTTGTTTTGGTTTTTATGAATTTCCTAAACTTCTGTTTATCTGGAAAAGTTCTAATTTCACCTTCATATTTGAGAGACAGTTTTTCTGGATATATGATTCTTGGCTGGCAATTTTTTCCTTCAATTTTTTGTATATGTCTTCCCATTGCCTTTTGTCCTGCATGGTTTCTGCCAAGTAGTCCAAGCTTATCTGTAATGGCTCTCCTTTGCAGGTGACTTTTTGTTTATCCCTAGCTACTCTTAAAATTCTCTCTTTATCTTTGGTTTTGGTAAGTTTGATTATAATATGTCTTGGTGACTTTCTTTTTTAAAATCTACCTTACGTGGAGTTCGATGAGCATCTTGGATAGATATCTTCTCATCTTTCACGATATCAGGGAAGTTTTCTGCCAACAAATCTTCAACAATTCTCTCTGTATTTTCTGTTATCTTTCCCTGTTCTGGTGCTCTAATCACTCATAGGTTATTTCTCTTAATAGAGTCCCACATGATTCTTAAGGTTTCTTCATTTTTTTAAATTCTTTTATCTGATTTTTCTTCAAATATATTAGTGCCAAGTGTTTTATCTTCAAGTTCAGAAACTTCAGCTTCTACCTGCTCAATACTGCTCCTTTGACTTTCTATTGAGTTGTCTAATACTGCAATTTTTTTGTTAATCTTCTGAACTTCTGATTGCTGTCTGTCTATGGATTTTTCCAGCTTATTAAACTTTTCATTATGTTCCTGAATAATCTTTCTAATTTCTTCAGTTTCTTTATCTGTGTGTTCTTTGGCTTGTTCTGCGTATTGCCTCATTTCCTTCCTGATGTCTTGAAAAGTTCTGTAAATTAAACTTTTGTATTCTGCATCCGGTAATTTCAGGATTGCACTTTTATCTAGAAGATCCCTGGATTCTTTGTTTTGAGAGCCTGTTGAGGTGATCTTGGTCTGTTTGTTTATGTGACTTGATATTGACTGTTGTCTCCGAGCCATCTATAAGTTATTGTATTAGTTTATGCTTGCTGACTGTGTCATAGCCGCTTGCCTTTTTTGTTTTGGTATACCCCAATGGGTTGCTTGAGTGAGCTAGCTTGAATATTTTCACCTTTGGTGCTCTGGTGTCCTGTCCCCAGATGGCTAGAGCTGTTATCAGGTATATCAGTCTAGGAGTCCATTCAGTTTTCTCGTATGAATTAGCTCAGGTTTTCAGGTAGCTTCTCATCAAGTGTGTGGTACAGGCTCTGTCCTACAGTCTTAGAGGCACAGGGTGATTGGTGTATATACTGGTATCTGATTGCAGTGGGGGTCACGCTCTGAACAGTGCCGGGGGCTGAGAACCGACCCCCAAGTGTTTCTGAGTAAAACACGTCTCTGTTCCCTAGAGTGTGCTGGTGGGTGGGTTCTGCAGAGGGACCATGGATACCCAAAGTTTTTGGTTGTAAGAACTGTGTGGTACCGGTTATCTTTGGACCCCTGTCACGGGTGGCTGGGTGACCTGAGTGGAGCTACCAGTCCTTAGGTCCCTGAAGTGGGTAGGTGAGGACCTTGTTTAATAGGCAATGCAACGTCAAATGTCAAACACCCACGTCTCTGCCGCACAGCTGAAATGGTTGGAGTTTGCCAATAAGGTCCTATTCACCTGAAATAGGCCCACACAGGTCCATGCAGAAGGGAAAGGTGTTCAAGGTCCATGGATGGTTTATGCCTGGACAGGAGCCGCTTCTGTCCTGAGCTCGCCCAGTTAATGGAGCTAGCAAATTATCTTTTCCACCCAGTTGCAATTTTTTTCCTTCCCCAAGGCTGGGAGGATGGCTCTAGGTGCTCACCAGAGTCTATCTCAGGCCCAGGGATTCAGCTGCTGAAGCGGCTTGGGGGTGGGGGGCACGGTGAAATATATGCAAGTACTTAGCTTTTGCCTAGAGCGCTGTTCTCCTCAGGTTCTGGAGGTGTGAGTGGGCTGTGTCGCTGGCTGCTTCTCTCTGAGGAAACTGTGGCCGAACGCTAGTACCAGCCCGCCGCCTCTGCTGCAGCCACTCTGGGAACAGTGCCTGATGGCTCCCCACTATTCAGAACTGGTAACTCCTTAGCCACTTCTGAACGGTCTCTTCCTCCCCCTGGCCTTTGGTTCGTTGCCTAAGCTTGCCTTTGATGCTCAGGGCTCCGAGCTTGTCACAAATATACTCGTTTCACTTTTTTTTCGGGTCTTTGTTGTAAAAGCGCTCGCTGGTAGCATCTGTCTATTCCTCCATGTTGGCTCTGCTTCTCTGCCTGGTCTTTCTTTTTTGAGTTAGAATTTTGTTCTGGTTGTTTTACTAGAATTTGAGTTCTACATTTTTCTCCAGCTCTGTCTGGGACCCTCTGTTGTAATCCCTGATAGCACAGTCAATGGTGGTGCCTGGGCACCACATAGTTGTACTGGACTCATTCTGGTGGAGACTGTGGTAGATGAGCTCCATTAGTCCTTTGGACTAAGCTTTCCCTTGTATCTTTAGTTGTCTTCATTCTTCCTCCTGAAGGGTGAGACCAGTGAAGTATCCTAGATGGCCACTCACAGGCTTTTAAGAGCCCTGATGCTTCTCACCAAAGTAGAATGTAGGACATTTTATTTATAAACTATGTTATGCGAATTAAGGTAGATGATCCCTGACATCAGGGTTCCTACAGCCCTCAGTCCAGCAGTTCAGGGTGTTTCTAGCTTTATAAGGAGGTACCAGATCGCTTTCCAAAGTGGTTGTAATACTTGTTCCCACCAGCAGTGCATAAGAGTTCCAATCTCTCCACAACCTCTTCAACATTTTTTTTTTTTTGATTAGTGCCAGCCTTGCTGGGCTGAGAGGGTATCTAAATGTAGTTTTGATTTGCATTTCTCTAATGGCTAATGATTGTGAGCATTTCCTCTGTGTCTGTTAGCCACCTAAATGTCTTCTTTGGTGAAGCCTCTCTTCATATCCTTTGCCCAGTTTTTTAATTGGATTATTTGCCTTTTTGTTGTTGAGGAGTTGCAGTATCTTGTAGATTTTAGAGATTAGAACTTTATCAGATATGTCATAAGCAAAAATGTTTTCCCAATCTGTAGGTACTCTTTTTACTCTTTTGGTGAAGTCTTTTGATGAGCATAAATGTTTGATTTTTAGGAGCTTCCAATTACCCAGTTTCTCTTCTACAGTTTGTGCATTGTTAGTTATGGTTTGTACCCTATTTATGTCATGTTTTTTTTAATTAGGGTCCCTAGTGTTCTCCCTATTGTTTTCTTCCATGATCTTTAGCTTTTTAGATTTTATCTTTAGGTCTTTGATCCATTTTCAGTAAGTTTTTGCATATGGTGGGAGGCAGGGGTTGTTTCTTTCTTTTTTTTTTTTTTTTACAGGTGGATGTCCAGTTATGCCAGCACCATTTGTTAAAGAGATTGACTTTTCCCCATTTAATGGACTTTGGGCCTTTGTCCAATATCAGCTGCTCATAGGTGGGTGGATTTACATCTGAGCTCTCAATTCTGTTCCATTGGTCTACGTGTCTGTTATTGTACCAGTACCAAGCTGTTTTGACTACCGTGGCGGCATAATTGGTTCTAAAATCAGGTAGTGTGAAGCCTCCCACTTTGTTCCTCCTGTTCAGTCATGCTTTACTTATCTGGGGCCTCTTCCCTTTACTTATAAATTTGCTGATTTTTTTCTCCATCTCGTTTAAAAATACTGTTGGAGTTTGGATCGAGATTGCATTTTATCTGTAGATCGCTCTGGATAGAACTGACATTTTCACTTTGTTGAGTCTTGCTGCCCATGAGCAAGGTATGTTTTTCCACTTATCTTGGTCTCTTTTGGTTTCTTCCAGCAGTGTCTTGTAGCTTTCTTCGTATAGGTGTTTTCCGTCTCTGGTTAGATTTTTTCCTAAGTACTTTATTTTCTAGGGGGATATTGTAAATGGTATTGATTTGGTGATTTCCTCTTTGAAGTTCTCTTTGTTCATATAGAGGAATCCAACTGATTTTTGTGTGTTTATCTGGTATCCTAATACTCTTCTTAAATCTTCTATTAGTTCCAGTAGTTTTCTTGTGGATTACTTGGGGCATCCTCTGAGTAAGATGATATCATCTGTAAATAGGGATGCTTTTATTCTTCCTTACCAATTTGGATGACATTTATTTCTTTTTGTTGCCTCATTACTCTGGCTAGGACCTCCAGCACAATGTTGAATAAGAATGGTAATAAAAGGCATCACTGTCTGTTTTTCGTTCTCGGGGGAATGCTTTCAGTCTGTCTCCATTTTGGATGATGTTGGTTGTTGGCTTTGTATAAATGCCCTTTATTATGTTGAGAAATTTCCCTTATATTCCTATTTTGCTGAGAGTTTTTATCAGGAATGAATGTTGGACATTGTCAAATGCCTTTTCTGCATCCATCGATAGGATCATGTGGATCTTATCTTTTGTTTTATTTATGTGATGGATTACATTGATTGTTTTTCCAATGTTGAAGCATCCCTGCATACGTGGTGTGAATCAAACTCGGTTGTGATTAATTATTTTTGATATGCTACCGAATTTTATTGCCTAGAATTTTGTTGAGGATTTTTGTGTCTATGTTCATGAGGGATAGTGGTCTGTAATTTTCTCTTTTTTTTTTTTGTGGTGTCTTTTCCTGGCTTTGGTATGAGGGTAATGTTGGCTTCATAGAATGAGTTTGGGAGAATTCCTTCCTTTTCTACAGTCTGAAATACCTTTAGCTGTCTACTTGATATACTTTTTACCATCCTTTGAGTTTTAGTTTGTTTGTGTTTTTGTGTCTAAGGTGTATCTTTTGTAGGCAGCATAGATGGATCGAGTTTTTTTTTTTTAAATCCATTCTGCCACTCTCTGTCTCTTTATTCGTGTATTTAGGCCTATTTCATTCAGCGTAATTATTGATTGGTATGAGGTTACTCCCCCATGTGTCTGTCAGTTTGTTTACTGTGGGGGCTTGTGTGTTTCTGTGATGCTGGAAGCTATGCCACCTATATTCAAATACCAGCAGTCACTCACAGCGGAGAGGCTTCAGCTGAGCTTTCAGACTAAGATAGACTAGTAAGAAGGAGCCAGCAGTCTACTTCTGAAAAGACAGAGCCAGTGAAAACTTTATGAATAGCAGCAGAACACTGTTTGATATAGTGCTGGAAGATGAGCCCCTCAGGTTAGAAAGCACTCAAAATACAACAGGGGAAGAGCAGCCTCCTCCCAGTAGAGTCAACCTTAATGACATAGATGGAGTCAAGCTTTCAAGACTTTCATTTGCTGATGTGGCATGACTCAAAATGAGAAGAAAGAGCTGCAAATATCCATTAATAATTAGAACATGGAATGTATGAAGTATGAATCTAGGAAAATTGGAAGTCATCAAAAATGAAATGCAGGGCATACACGTTGATATCCTCGGCATTAGTGAGCTGAAATGGTCTGGCATTAACCATTTTGACTCAGACAATCATATGGTCTGCTATGCCAGAAATGACAACTTGAAGAGGAATGACATTGCATTCATCATCAAAAAGAATTGAGAACAGACCATCAGTTGCTCATATCAAGTTCAGGTTGAAACTGAAGAAAATTAGAACAAGTTGATGAGAGCCAGAGTACAACCCTGAGTATATCTCATCTGATTTTACAGACTATCTTAAGAATAAATTTGATGCATTGAACCCTAATGACTGAAGACCAGATGAGAATGACGTCAAACACCTCGTAAATGAAGAAAACAGAGGTCATTAAAAAGATGAGAAAAAGAAAAGACCAAACTGGCTGTCAGAAGAGACTCTGAAACTTGCTCTTGAAAGTGGACTAGCTAGAGTGAAAGAAAGAAATAACGAAGTGAAAGAGTTGAACAGATTTCAAAGGGCAGCTCAAGAAGACAAAGTAAAGTATTATAATGACACGTACAAAGACCTGGAAATGCAAAACCAAACGGCAAGAGCACACTCTGCATTTTTCAAGCTGAAAAAACCTGAAGAAAAAATTCAAGCCTCGAGTCACATTGTTGAAGGGTTCTGTGGGGAAAATACTAGAAGACACAGGAAGCATGGAGAGAATATATAGATTCACTATACCAAAAAGAATTGGTTGATGTTCAACCATTTCAGGAGGTGCCATATGAGCAGGAACCAAGGGCACTCAAGGAGGAAGTCCAAGCTGCACTTAAGGCATTGGCGAAAAACAAGGCTCCAGGAATTGACAGAATACCAAATGATATGTTTCAACAAATGAATGCAGCGCTGGAAGTACACGCTCTTCTATGCCAAGAAATTTGGAAGACAGCGACCTCGTCAACTGTCTGGAAGAGATCTATATTTATGCCTATTCCCAAGAAAGGTGATCCAACTGAATGCAGAAATTATCGAACAGTATCATTAATATCATATGCAAGTAAAATTTTGCTGAAGATCATTCAAAAGTGGATACAGCAGTATGTCAATAGGGAACTGCCAGAAATTCAAGCCAGATTCAGAAGAGGATGTGGATCCAGGGATATCATCGCTGATGTCAGATAGATCCTGGCTGAAAACAGAGAATACCAGAAAGATGTTTATATGTGCTTTATTGACTATGCAAAGGCATTCGACTGTGTGGATCATAACAAATTATGGATAACATTGTGAAGAACAGAAATTCTAGAACACTTAATTGTGCTCATGGAGAACATGTACATAGATCAAGAGGCAGATGTTCAAACAGAACAAGGCAATACTGCCTGGTTAAAATTAGGAAAGGTGTGTGTTAGGCTTGTATCCCTTCACCATACTTATTTAATCTGTATGCTGAGCAGATAATCAAAAAAGCTGGACTATATGAAGAATGAGACATCAGGATCGGAGGAAGACTCATTAACAACATTCATTATGCGGATGACACAACCTTGCTTGCTGAAAGTAAAGAGGACTTGAAGCACTTACTGATGAATATCAAAGAAAACAACCTTCAGTATGGATTACACCTCAACATAAAGAAAACAAAAATCCTCACACTGGACCAATAGCAACATCATGATAAACCCGAAAAAGATCTAAGTTGTCAAAGATTTCATTTTACTTGGATCCACAATCGACACCCATGGAAGCATCAGTCAAGAAATCAAAAGACGCATTGCATTGGGCAAATCTGCTGCAAAAGACCTCTTCAAGGTGTTGAAAAGCAAAGATGTCACCCTGAAGGCTAAGGTGCGCCTGACCCAAGGCATGGTGTTTTCAATCACCTCCTATGCATGTGAAAGCTAGACGATGAATAAGGAAGACTGCAGAATTGAAGACTTTGAGTTGTGGTGTCAGAGAAGAATATTGAATATACCATGAACTGCCAAAGGACGCGAAGAGCAAACAAATCCATTGGAAGAAGTGCAACCAGAATGCTCCTTAGAAGCAAGGATGGAGAGTCTATGTCTCACATACATTGGTTATGTTGTTAGGAGAGATCAGTCCCTGGAGAAGGACATCATGCTTGGTAGAGAGTCAGCCAAAAAGAGGAAGATCCTTAATGAGAGGGATTGACACAACGGCTGCAATAATGGGCTCGAGAATAACACCGATTGCGAGGATGGCTCAGGACTGGAAAGTGTTTCATTCAGTTGTACATAAGGTCACAACTGACTTAATGGCATCTAACAACAACAAGAGTTTACTTCTGTCATTTTGATGCATTTTTTTGTGTGATGTTGACCGTTTCTTTGCTCCACTTAATTTTCTGTGCTGTGTCCTTTTTCTTTCTGTGTTTTCTTTTCACCTTTTTCATTATTATCGAATTTGTGTTTGTTGAGCCTTTATGGTTTTCTTCATTTTTATTTTGATGGATAGGTTTGTTACCTTCCTTTGTAGTTACCGTCACACTTAATTTTTCTAAGTTTAAACCAATCTTTTATGTTTCCATATCACCTTAACTTCATCTCCATATGGAAGTTCTATGACTACATTGTGTATTCCCTCTTTTTGTTTTGACGTTGATGTCTCTGATTCCCTATTTTCAGTCTTTTAGCCTTGATTTGCTTTTGTGAATTCTCTATCTGGGCTGTTAACTGGCTGATCTGTCCTGTGTTTAATCTGAATTGTTGTTTGATATTGTTGGTTCTCACTGAAAAAAAGAAGGACTCCCTTTAATATCTCTTGTAATTTTGGTTTGGTTTTTACTAATTCCCTTAACTTTTGTTCATCTGGAAATAACCAAATTTCGCCTTCATATTTGAGAGAGTTTTGTTGAATGTATTATTCTTCACTGGCAATTCCTTCAAGGCTTTATATATGTCATCCCATTGCCTTCTTGTCTGCATGGCTTCTGCTGAGTAGTCAGAGCTTAGTCTTATTGGTTCTCCTTTTTGACTTTTCCTTTATTCTTAGCTTCTCTCAGTATCCTTTCTTTGTCTTTGATTTTGGCAAATTTGATTATGATATGTCTTGGTGACTTTCTTTTGGTCTCTACCCTTATGGGGTTCTTTGGCTTCTTGAATAGATATCTTCTCTTCTTTCATGATATCAGGGAAGTTTTCTGCCAGCAACTCTTCAACAATCCTCTGTGTGTTTTCTATTATTCCCCCTCCCCTGCCCTACATTCTGGTACTTCCATTACTCTTAGGTTTTTCCTCTTTATAGTGTCCCGCATAATTATTAGGCTTTCTTCATTTTTTTTTAATTCTTTTTTCTGATTTTTCCTCAGGTAAATTGGTGTCAAAGGATTTATCTTCAATCCCACTAATTCTGACTTCCATTGTCTCAGTTCTACCCCCACGACCTTCTAATGAGTTGTCTAGTTCTGAAATTTTATTGTTAATCTTTAGGATTTCTGTTTTTTGTCTCTGTTTGCTTTCTATCAGCCTGTTAATTTTGTTGTTTTGTTCTTGTGTAGTTTTCCTGAATTCTTCTATTGCTTTTTCTATGTGTTCACTGGCTTAGTCTGAGGTTTGTCTGACCTCCTTCCTGATCTCTTGGAGAGCTCTGTGTATTAGTATTTTGAATTCTTTCTCAGGTAGTTCCATGACCTTGTCTTCCTCCAGAAGGTTTCCTGATTATTTTTGTCACTTGCTGGAGCCCTCTTGTCCTGCTTCTTTATGTGATTTGATATTGACTGTTGTTTCCCAGGTTGCTGTGAGTCAGAATCAACTTGACAACAATGTGTTCAGTTTTGGTTTTCTTGGTTGTTTCCCAGGTATCAATATTATATGTATTTTATTTATTATATATACTTATATGTATTTATTATATGTTTATTTACTGTGTCCCAACCTTTTGTTTTGTTTTGTTTTGATATGGCCAAGTAGGCTTGATGTGTGAATTACTTTGGTTGTTGGCGTCTTTGAAGCTCTCAAGTCCTAGCTCCAGATGATCAGAGCAGCTACTAGGTGTGTGAGCTCAGGAGTCTGCTCACTTTCCATGTGGTGGTGCAGTGCAGGTGTCCAGGTTATTGCTCACTGAGTGTGTGGTACAGACTGTCACCTATAATCCTAGAGGGGAAAGCCTGCATTGGGGGGTTCAGAGCATGCACAGGTGTCTGGCTGCAATAGGGGGCTATGTGTGGAGCAAGGGTCTGACAGCTGCTCCCACTTGCCTGGGTGGAGGGCATGTCCCCGTCCTCTAGAGCACATAGTGGGGTCAGTATTGCAGACAGTCCTTTGGCACCTGGTACTGTTGGCTGTACGGCCTGGGAGACACCACTTATTCTCAGACCACTGTCGTGTGTGGCTAGATGGGGGTGTGATACCAACAGCCTTTAGGACCCAGGTGTTGGTGGGTGAGGCCCCTGCTTAGGAGGCAGGGTGGTGTCAAATGTCACAAATCTGTAGCTCCCCCTTGGCTAAGCAGGGTGGGGAGTGGGTGAGGGGAAGGAAGCACTTCTCTTCAGTGAAACTCTGTGGGGGGGGTATCTTGCCACTACATGGTAGGTTAGAAACTTGCGCTTGGCTATCATAAGTCCAATGCCACTCCTACCAGGCTCCGGAGTTGCGTGCAGACTCATCGCTGCTTGGCCACACCCAATGTGGCAAGGCTCATCCTCAAACACTACTGCTCACCTCAGCCCTTGCATACTGTGCAGACCTAGCCAGCAGGGGACCAGAGACCTGATGACTCATACTTTTCCACTGCTTTTGAATTGTCTCTAATTCCGTTTGCCACTCAGTCTTATTCTTCAGCTTTCTCTTTGATGATTAGGTTTCTTGGATTGTCATATAGAATTGAGTCACTTGTTTTGGGGGGCCTTTGTTGTAAAAGGGATGACAGGAAGTGCCTGACTATACCACCACCTTGGCTCTACCTTCCTTCCATCTTCTTTTGATGCTTCCTGTGTCATTTAATATTTTCCCCATAAAATCCTTCAATATTGCAACTCAAGGCTTCAATTTTTTCTTCAGTTCTTTCAGCCTGAGAAATTCTGAGCATGTTCTTCCCTTTTGGCTTTCTAACTCTGTGTCTTTGCACGTTTCATTATAATACTTTACTTTGTCTTCTCAAGCCACCCTTTGAAATCTCCTGTTCAGCTCATTTACTTCATCATTTCTTCTGTTTGCTTTAGTTACTTGACATTCATGAGCAAGTTTCAGGGTCTCTTCTGACATCTATTTTGGTCTTTTCTTTCCTGCCTTTTTAATGACCTCTTGCTTTCTTCATGTATGATGTCCTTGATGTCATTCCACAACTCATGTGGTCTCCCGGTCATTAGTATTCAATGCGTCAGATCTATTCTTGAGATAACCTCTAAATTCAAGTGGGATATTCTAAAGGTCATACTTTGGCTCTTGTGGACTTGTTCTGATTTTCTCCAGCTTCAACTTGAACTTGCATATGAGCAATTGATGGTCTAGTCCACAGTTAGCTCCTGGCCTTGTTTTGATTGATGATACTGAGCTTTTCCATCATCTCTTTCCACAGATGTTGTTTATTTGATTCCTGTGTATCCCATCTGGCAAGGTACACGCGTCTAGTCACCATTCATGTTGGTGAAAAAAGGTATTTGAAATGAAGAAGGCGTTGATCTTGCAAAATTATGCCATGTGATCTCTGGCATCATATCTACCACCAAGGCCATATTTTCCAACTACTGATCCTTTTTTGTTTCCAACTTTCATATTCTGATCACCAGCAATTCTTAATGCATGGTGATTGCAAGTTTGATCAATTTCAGACTGCAGAAGTTGGTAAAAGTCTTCAATTTCATCTTTGACCTTAGTGGTTGGCACATAAATTTGAGAAATAATCATATTAACTGGTCTTCCTTGTAGGCATGTGGATATTATACAATTGCTGACAGTGTTATGCTTCAAGATAGACCTCATTTTTTTTTGGCAATGAATGCAATGCCATTCCTCTTCAATTTGTCATTCTTGGTGTAGTGGACCATGTGATTGTCTGATTCAAAATGGCCAATACCAATCTATTTCAGCTCACTAATGCCTAGAATATTGATGTATATGCATTCCATTTTATTTTTGATGATTTCCCATTTTCCTAGATTCATACTTTGTACATCCCACATTCCGATTATTAATTGATATTTGCAGCTGTTTCTTCTCAATTTGAGTCATGCCACATCAGCCAATGAAGGTATCAAAAGCTTGTCTCCATCCGAGTCATTAACGTTGACTCTACTTTGAGGAGGCAGCTCTTCCCCAGTCGTCTTTTGAGTGCCTTGCATCCTGAGGGGCTCATCTTCTGGCACTATATCAGGCAAAGTTCTCTGCTATTCTTAAGGTTTTCACTGGCTAATTCTTTCCAGAAGTAGATCACCAGAACCTTCTTCCTAGACTGTCAGTCTGGAAGCTCAGCAGAAACCTGTCCACCATGGGTGACCCTACCAGTATTTGAATAGAGTTGGCATAGCTTTCAGCATCACTGTAACATGCAAGCCCCCACAGTATGACAAAATGAGAGGCACTTGGGAAGATGCTTCCCTGAAGGGAGGTAAACCCCTGACATCAAGAGAATTAATTGTGTGTTCTATCTTAGGCATTATCTCCCTGGCCACAGGAGACACTTTTGCCTGTGTGAGATGCCAAATTGTTAGTCTACAGATGGAAAAGATAGCCTTAAATTTAAAAGATGCCAATGACAAACCAGGTGGGGGATTGGACAAGCTAAATAAAGAACTTGCAGAGATATGCACACTTTTTTTGCTGAACCAGTTGCCTTACATTATCTTTTGGGCTCACAGGGAGTAGCCTATGCCCTAGTGGGCACTCAGTGTGTGTCTTCAATAATAATAGTTAGCAAGAGGTATTAGAGAAACAGTTGAAGCCCAAGCCCTGGCCAGACAAGGAGCTGAAGTAGCCTTTGTATCTCTTGACAATCTTAGACAGGGCCTGTTTAACTGGTCACCATCCTGATGGGAAACATGGCTCCAATCCATTATGCAAATAGGCCTTATCATCCTGTTGATGATTGTAGCCATGAGACAATTTAAATATGTTACAAATTCCCTTGAATGCTGCTGTATGAAAACCGTGAAAATCAAGGTAATTAATAAGCATGAGGATGTTGACTCACACCTACACATTTGTGAAGTTTGCTGGGCTTATGACAATGCCATGGACAAAGAATAATAGACATTGAGAAGACAATTGGGGAATGACTGCTGGGAGCACAGGTGTGTTATACTGTAATTGTCCACCCCACCATCTCCATAGCTACTAATGGTCACAAACTAAAAAGTATGTGCCTTAGGAGAGATGATTGCCCTCTGAAGAAACCCAGGACTCTTTAGTAGGTATCTTAGTTATCTAGTGCTACTATAACAGAAATATCACAAGTGGATGGCTTTTAAAAAGATAAATTTATTCTCTTACACTTTAGGAGGGTAAAAGTTCTAATTCAGGGTGTCAGCTCTAGGGTAAAACTTTCTCTCTTTCTACATTCTAGGGGAAGGTCCTTGTCATCAATCTTCCCCTGGCCTAGGAGCTTCTCAAGGCAGGAACCTGGGTCCAAAGGACACACTTTTCTCCCAGCATTGCTTTCATAGTGGGATGAGGTCCCCCTATTTCTCTGCTCAATTCTCTCTTTTATATCTCAAAAGAGATTGACTCAAGATATTATCTAATCTTGTAGATTGAGTCCTGCCTCATTAACATAACTGCTTCTAATCCTACCTCATTAACATCATAGAAAAAATCATAGAGGTAGGATTTATAACACATAGGAAAATCACATCAGATGACAAAATGGTGGATAATCACACAGTACTGGGAATCGTGGCCTAGCCAAGTTGACACACATTTTGGGGGACACAATTCAATCCATAACAGTGAGTGTGATCATTAAAGTTGGGTGTCAAATTGGCTGGGCCATGATTACCAACGGATTGCCAGTTATAATGTAGTTTTGCAGTTGTATGATGATGTGATCACTTCCATCATGAGATTTGATATAAAGCAATCACTTCCATGATGGGATTTTCTGTGAGTAGCCAAAAAGTTGAAAGGTAATTTCCTTGGGGATGTGGCCTGCATTAGATATAAGTGGACTTTCTAGCAAGTCTCATATGTGGGCTTTTGCTTGCTTTGAATCCTGCAGCTGGTTCCTGTTTGTCTGAACTCTGGCACTTGGACTTGAGCTAGCAGATTGTCTGCCTTCTTGCCTACCTATCTTGGGATTCATTGGTCCCCGCAGTCTGTGATCAAGAGCCCTGCTCTCTGACCTGGTGATCTTGGGTTCTACAGCTTCTGTGGCTATGTGAATCAGGAGAAGCCTCCAGCCTGACCCATGGACTGGGGATGTTCCAGCCTCTACAACCATGTGAGACATTTGGTTGATATGAATCTCTCTCTCTGTCTATATTTATACGCTTTACTTGTTTTGCTTTGTTGAGAACCCAGTCTAAGATATTTGGTACTGAGAGTGGTTCTAGAGAAACAAAATTGTAAGGATGAGTTTTCTAAATTGGTTCTTGAGTCTGATCAGTCTTAAAGATCTCTGTTTCCAGCAGTAAAGAGGACACTGCTAATCCATGACATGAGGTGGCAATAGAAATATGCAAAATATCACCACCAATAGTTGAGGTATTTGTGAAAGGCAAAGCTCTGGTTGATTGTATATTTAATACCTTTCTACAATTTTGTCAAAATGAGAAGTATAATGAAGCTGGTTGGTTCACATAACTTTTGCTATACAAAGAAGTAAAAGAAAGGGATGAGTTCAGGGCTTCATAGTCAAAGCTCAAGTGCCACATAAAAGCCCTCAAAGCTTCCACTTGTGCTTTGAAAGGAAGAATTATTTCTTGTAGTAACAGAGGTGATATTGCCAAAAAACAAACCCAGGGCCTTATTGTAAAAGTGCCTGAATTATGGTGCCAACTCAATTTCCAACCTCAAGTGGCATCTGAAGTTAAAGTGAGGGCATTGATTGGGAAGAAATGGGATCCTAAAACTTGGGATGGGGACAAATGGGCAGATAATCAAGAAGAAAGGGGCACTGAGCCCCTAAATTCTGTTGAATCAGTCCTGCCAACAGAACCAGCCCTCTCACTTCCATTTGAAGAGATTACTCTTTTTTTTTTTCTGCTAAGCCACCCTCCCCAATAAAACCATTAGCCTCTCCACCCGCATCTAATGAGATTAATGCAGCTGTGTCTAAAGAGCCTTTGTGTGAGACATTGCCTGGGGCATCGCCTGAGGCAGATGCTTTACAAGACAATGCTGAATGTTCTTAAAACACATCCCTACCATTGATTTTGGCTTCTATACCTATAACTAGACTTAAGTTATAAGTTACAGTGGACTCTAAAAGGTGAAGTACACAGTGTGACTCAGGAGAAGATATGCTACACTCCAAAAGAACTGTTTGAACTTTCTAATATGTACAAACAGAAACCTGGGAAAGATGTGTGGGAATGGCTATTAAGGGTGTGGGATAATGGTGCAAGGAACATAAACATCGATCAGTCTGAGTTTATTGATATGGGCCCACTAAGCACAGATTCTTTATTCAGCGTTTCATCTCAATAAGTTAGGAAAGGATTTAATAGTTTATTGGGTTGGGTCACTGAAGCATGGATTACACGGTGGCCTACACTAAATTATGATGAAGTACCAGACCTGCCTTGGCATACTGTGGAAGAAGGTATCCAAAGTCTTAGGGAAATTGGCATGTTAGGATGGATTCATCAGGTTAAACCCTAAAATCCACATATGGAGTGCACAGAGGACACATCTTTGACCACAACAGTGAGGAACAAATTTGTGAAGGGAGCTCCAGCATCCTTGAAGACTGCTGTGATTGCTATTTTATGTAAGTCAGGTTTGACAGTGAGAAGTGCCCTAACTGAATTAAGACAAATAGCTACTATGGGGTTGATTGCACCTCAGTGGTAGGGGTCAAGTGGCCCTGATTACCAAGGGGAAATCAGATTGATATTACATAATGGAGGCAAAGAAGTGTATGTCTGGAATGCAGAAGATCCCTGAGGGCTCCTCTTAGTACTACCATGCCCTGTGATTAAAATCAATGGAAAACTACAGTAACTCAATTCTGACATGACTACTAATGACCCAGAACCTTCAAAAATGAAAGTTTTGGATCATCCCATCAGGCAAAGAACCATGACCAGCTGAGGTGCTCACTGAGGCAAAGGGAATGCAGAATGGGTGGTGGAAGAAGGTAGTTCTAAATACCAGTTATGACCACATGAACAGTTGCAAAAATGACGGCTGTAATTGTTAGGAGTATTTCTGCCTTATATGTGTGCATCAAATATTTTTGTTTTCTTCACTTATAAAATACAAGATGTAAATAGGGCTAGTGAATATTCGGTTGTATGAGTATTCATTGTATCGTGTAAGGTGCAAGTGTGAATTTATAATTGTCTTTATTCAGAGATTATGTATGGTTTGGGGAGATGTGTAAAGGTGTTGAGTTGACAGGCAATGGACTGTGATCGTTAAGGCTGTGTGTCAACTTGGGTGGGGCATGATTCTCAGTGGTTTGGAAGTTATAATATAGTTTTGCAGTCATAAGATGATGTGATAACTTCCATGATGAAATCTGATATAATGTCATCACCTCCATGTTGGGATCTACTGTGAGTAGCCAATCACTTGAAAGGGAATTGCCTTGGGGGTGTCATCTCCTCAAATATAAGTGGATTTTCTGACAAGGCTTGTGAGTGGGCTTTTGCTCGCCATGAATCCTACAGCTGGCTCCTGTTCGTCTGAACTCCAGTTCTCAGGACTTGAGCTAGCAGCTTACTTGCCGTCTTGCCTGCCAATCTTGCAATTTGTCCGTCTTCACAGCCTGTGATCAAGAGCCCTATATCTGACCTGTGGCTACGTGAATCAGGAGAAGCCTCCAGCCTGATCCATGGACTGGGAACATTCCAGCTTCTACAACTGCATGAGCCATTTCCTTGATACAAATCTCTCCCTACCTAGTTGTTGTAGTTAGGTGCCATCGAGTCGGTTCCAACTCATACGGACCCTATGCACAACAGAACAAAACACTGCCCAGTCCTGAGCCATCCTTACAATCGTTGTTATGCTTGAGCTCATTGTTGCAGTCACTGTGTCAATCCACCTCATTGAGGGTCTTCCTCTTTTCCGCTGACCCTGCACCCTGCCAAGCGTGATGTCCTTCTCCAGGGACTGATCCCCCCTGACAGCATGTCCAAAGTATGTAAGACTCAGTCTTGCGATCCTTGCTTCTAAGGAGCATTCTGGTTGTACTTCTTCTAAGACAGATTGGTTCGTTCTTTTGGCAGTCCATGGTATATTCAACATTCTTCGCATTGCCACAATTCAAAGGCGTCAGTTCTTCTTATGTCTTCCTTATTCATTGTCCAGCTTTCACATGCATATGATGCAATTGAAAATACCATGGCTTCGGTCAGGCGCACCTTAGTCTTCAAGGTGACATCATTGCTCTTCAACACTTTGAAGAGGTCCTTTGCAGCAGATTTACCTAATGCAATGCGTCTCTTGATTTCTTGACTACAGCTTCCATGGCTGTTGATTGTGGATCCAAGTAAAATGAAATCCTTGACAACTTCAATCTTTCTCCATTTATCATGATGTTGCTCATTGGTCTAGTTGTGAGGATTTTTGTATTCCTTATGTTGAGGTGTAATCCACACTGAAGGCTGTGGTCTTTGATCTCCATTAGTAAGTGCTTCAAGTCCTTTTCACTTTCAGCAAGCAAGGCTGTGTCATCTGCATAACACAGGCTGTTAATGAATCTTCCTCCAATCCAGATGCCCCATTCTTCTTCATATAGTCCAGCTTCTCATATTATTTGCTCAGCATATAGATTGAATAGGTACGGTGAAAGAATATGACCCTGACACACACCTCTCCTGGCTTTAAATCAATCAGTATCCTTTTGTTCTGTCTGAACAACTGCCTCTTGATTTATGTAAAGGTTCCTCATGAGTACAATAAACTGTTCTGGAATTTCCATTCTTCGCAATGTTATCCATTACTTGTTATAATCCACACAGTCGAATGCCTTTGCATAGTCAATAAAACACAGGTAAACATCCTTCTGGTATTCTCTGCTTTCAGCCAGGACCCATCTGACATCAGCAGTGGTATCCCTGGTTCCACGTCCTCTTCTGAAACTGGCCTGAATTTCTGGCAGTTGGCTGTCAATATACTGCTGCAACTATTTTTGAATGATCTTCAGCAAAATTTTTCTTGCGTGTAATATAAATGATATTGTTCTATAATTTCCACATTCGGTTGGATCACCTTTCTTGGGAACAGGAATAAATATGGATCTCTTCCAGTCAGTTGGCCAGGTAGCTGTCTTCCATATTTCTTGGTGTAGACAAGTGAGCACCTCCAGCGCTGCATCTGCTTTTTGAAACATCTCAATCGAAAAATGAAACAAGACCCATATCTCACTCCATGTACAAAAACTAACTCAAAATGGATCAAAGACCTAAATATAAAATCTAAAATGATAAAAATCATGGAAGAAAAAATAGGGACAACGTGAGGAGCCCTAATACAAGGCATAAACAGAATACAAAATATTACTAACAATGTAGTAGAAAAACTAGATAGATAACTGGGAGCTCTTAAAAATCAAACACCTATACTCATCCAAAGACTTCCCCAAAAGAGTGAAAAGATTACCTACAGACTTGGAAAAAGGTTTTCACTGTGACATTTCATATCAGCATCTGATCTCTAAAATCTACATGATATTACAAAAAGACAAATAACTTAGTTAAAAAATGGGCAAAAGATATGAACAGACACCACTATAAAAGACATTCAGGTAGCTAACAGATACATGAGGAAATGCTCAAGATCAATAGCCATTAGAGAAATGCAAATCAAAACTACAATGAGATTCCATCTCACTCCAACAAGGCTGGCATTAATCTAAAAAACACACAATAATAAATGGAGAGGTTGTGGAGAGACTGGAACACTTATACACTGCTGGTGGGAATGTAAAATGGTACTACCACTTTGGAAATCAATTTGGCAACTCCTTAAAAAGCTAGAAATAGAACTATCATACCATCCAGCAATTCCGCTCCTTGGAATATATCCTAGAGAAATAAGAGCCTTTCCACAATCAGATATATGCACACCCATGTTCATTGCAGCATAGTTTACAATAGCAAAAAGATAGAAGCAACCAAGGTGCCCATCAACAGATGAATGGAATACTATGCATCAATAAAGAATTGTGATGAATCTGTGCAACATTTCCTAACGTGGAGGAACCTGGAAGGCATTATGCTGAGTGAAATTAGTTGCAAAAGGACAAATATTGTATGACACCACTATTATAAGAATTTGAGAAATAGTTTAAACAGAGAAGAAAATATTCTTTGATGGTTACGAGAAGGGGAAGGAGGGAGGGAGGAAGAAGAGTATTCACTACTTAGATATTAGATAAGAACTCCTTTAGGTGAAGGGAAAGACAACTTATAATACTGGTGAGGTCAGCACAACTGGACTAAACCAAAAGCAAAGAAGTTTCCTGAATAAACTGAATGCTTCGAAGGTTAGCGAAGCAGGCGCAGGGGTTTGGGGACCATGATTTCAGGGGACATCTAAGTCAATTTGCATAATAAAATCTATTAAGCAAACATTCTGCATCCCACTTTGGAGAGTGGCGTCTGGGGTCTTTAACGCTAGCAAGCAGCCATCTAAGATGCATCAATTGGTCTCAACCCACCTGGACGAAAGGAGAATGAAGAACATCAAGGGCATAAGGTAATTATGAGCTCAAGAAACAGAAAGGACCACATAAACCAGAGACTACATCAGCCTGAGACCAGAAGAACTAGATGGTGCCTGGTCACAACCAATGACTGCCCTGACAGGGAACACAACAGAGAACCCCTGAGGGAGCAGGAGAGCAGTGGGACGCAGACCCCAAACTCTTGTAATAAGCCCAGACTTAATTGTCAGACTGAGACTAGGAGGACTCTTGAGGTCATTATCTTCATACCTTCTGTTAGTCCAAGACAGGAACCATTTCCTAATCCAACTCTTCAGACAGGGATTGGACTGGACAATGGGATAGAAAAAGATGCTGGTGAAGAATGAGCTTCTTGGATCAAGTAGAGATTTGAGACTATGTTGGAATCTCCTATCTGGATGGGAGATGAGAGGGTAGAGCGGGTCAGAAGTTGGTGGAACAGACACAAAAAGAGAGAGTGGAGGTAAGGAGTGGGCTGTTTCATTAGGGGGAAAGCAATAAAAAAAAATTTTTTTTTTTTAGTAAGGCATAAATAATTTTTTATATGAGACTGACTTGATTTGTAAACTTTCACTTAAAGCACAATAAAAATTTTAAAAAATACCAACTCCCCATAGAAAAGGCTGATTAAGAGTTATTGCACTTCTCAAACACAGATATCCTGTAGTATATTAGGTATTAAGTGTAGAAAACATCATCTAAAAATGTGTATGTGATCATGTGTATTTATTTTATATTGCTGTGCAACAAATTACCACAAACTTAATGGCTTAAAAGAACATAAATTTATTATCTCGCAGTTCTTGGGCACAGATTAGTTGAGTCCTGTGTTCAGGATCTCATTAGATTGCAGTCAACATTTTAGCCAGGGTCGTGATCTCACCTGAGGCTTGGCACCCTCTTCACGCTCACTGATTGTTGGTAGAATTCAGTTTGTAGAGGCTGTAGGACTGAGACCCTCAGCTTCTGTTGTTCCCTGATGCTTTACCATCTCAACAACATGTCAGTCTTCTTCAAGAGCAAGAGGAAAGTGTCTGCTGCTGCTTTTTGTCTCTTTTTGAGCTCACCTAATTAGGTCAGGTTCATCTAGGATAACATTTGTTACTAATTCACGGTAATTATATTTCATCATACTCACAGGTCCAGCCTATACTCAAGAGGAGGGGATTACATCAGGGGGCAGGAATTTTGGGAGCCATCTTAGAATTCTGCTTACCACAGCATGTGAATGCGCACTTACACATATGCACATGCACAAACATTTAGGTTTGGGAAATGTCCAAATTATCTATTGGATATATTTACATTAGAATCCCTGTTTGGTATTTCGAACACATGCAGCTACTCCATGGGAGAAAGACATTCCATAAAGATTATAGCCAAGAGAAACCTATGGAGCAGTTTTACTCTGTAACACATGTGGTTACAATGAGTCATAATCAACTCTATGACAACAGGTTTGGTTTTTCTGGTTTTTATATTTACATTGTTTTTTCATGTATTCAAGAAGTTTGTCAAACATTCCGAGCATTTTAAAAGTCAATACATTTCTCCCCAACCTATTGTTATGGGTTGAATTGTGTCAGCCCAAAATGTGTGTCAACTTAGCTAGGCGATGGTTCCCAGTATTGTGTGGTTGTCCCCCATTTTATGATCTGATGTAATTTTCCTACAGGTTGCAAATCTGAACCTCTAAGATGTTAAAGAGATAGGATTAGAAGCAGTTATGTTAATGAGGCAGGGCACAATCTACAGAATTAGGTTGTGTTTTGAGTCAATTTCTTTTGAGATATAAAAGAGAGAAGTGAACAGAAAGAAGAACCTCATTACAACCAAGCAAGAAGAGCCAGGAGAAGAGCATATCCTTTGGACCTGGGATCTCTGTGCTGAGAAACTCCTAGACCAGATGCAGGTTGATGACAAGGACCTCCTCCCAGAAACGACAGAGAGAAAGCCTTCCCCTGAGCTGGCACTCCGAATTTGGACTTCTAGCATCCTAAACTGTGAGAGAATAAATTTCTCTTTTATAAAGCCATCTGCTTGTGGTATTTCTGTTATAAGAAAAAAAAAAATTTTTAGCACTAAATACCTAAGACACTGTTTTTCCTCACAGCATTTTTAAATTGGCACATGTACAATTTAACTTTTTGTGTAGCCAAAACAGGTAGCTTCTGTAGAATGCTTCGTGGTACACTAGTGGTCAGAAAGAGTTAATGAATTGGCCTTAAATTATACTCAGAATATTTTGTGTATAGTTGGTTATACTTACGCTTCTCATCTCTGGATTTGAATGATAACGCTAACAGTTGATTAAGGTAGGAACTTTCAATTAATCCTGGCCACAGTCTGGTTGAATAGGGCGTGTAGGGTGTAAGAGAAAATGAAGGCAGCTATGAGGCAGTTGTGAAACCATTAACTGTATCTCACAGATGTAATGTCTGTGAGACACAAATGGCAGAACCACAAGAACTCTGTCTATGGTCCTGGTGGCCTCCAACAGCCAAAATGTTTAACAACTAGTTGACACGTACTTTTTTCTTCCTAAGGTCTGAATTTGAAGTGCAGTCTATAGATTGTTGAAATTTCCTGTGAAAAAGTTCAAAGTGCTACTTATTAATATGTAAATATATTATCACAACTTTGCTTTTGGTACACTTGAATTTGTTTTCCATCTTCTGAGCTTATGAATAGGTATCTTCTTAGATGACAATACACTCAAAGCCAAATACCAAAAGAAAATAAAAATGCAATTTCATAATTATTTTATTCACTATGTTGTATGTAAAATTTAACATAATGTTTAAAATACATATGTTACTTCTTGATTTTTTTTTGCATGGATTTTTAATAATCACATTTCTGGGCTATGAGAAAATAAAAGGAAATTGAAAGGCTAGGAGATCTCATCCATTCTGCAGAGTGAAAACAGGTTATAGCATAATCTAAGCAATTCTTGTGCACAATTTTGTAGCAGATGACCTTTAATTAGTGTAAAAGATATTCTATCCATATTATATTTGTTCACTTGTCTTACTGGGCAGTAGATGTCTGCTGTGAAGCATAAAGGATTCTTTTTGTCCTAATCCCTGTGATATGACATGATTAATGAGATAAAATTCCCATTTGGAGTTTCCTACCAATCAATAGGCAGATGGGCAATAGTGGATGTCAAACAACAAGACAGCAGGAGATGCTTAAGCTCTTGCTACTTCTGTTAAAGAAACATTTAGAGAAATATTATTTAAAGATACAGTCCACATTTTCTATACTTTCCCTTTACACCAGATTTTTTTCCACTTGTTGAGTTGTATGTGTCTCAAGCATAAACATTCTTGGTCCAAGCAAAGATTATGATATATACGTATATATATAGACATACGTGTGTGTGTGTATGTGTGCTTATAGTTGCTAAAAAGAATAAGAAGGCAAACAAGATAATTTCTAAGGCTTCACACTTTTGCTACAGATCACATAGATACTATCATGGCTGAATATCACAATGTATACGATGCCTTATTAGGTTCTTAAGCAGCAAACTGAATATTGTTAAGCTGTAGCAGTTGATCCTCCATTTGCATATTAAGCAAATCATCTGGCATATAAATTGAGAATTGTGTGAACGTATATGTCAGAGATATTAATCTTTTTCATCCTTTATCTAAGCATAAAGAAACCTAAGCTTTTTTCAACTTCTTTAGTATTAAATTATTGCATATTGTGCACATCTTGCAGAATGTAGACTTATTTGCAAAGCTCTTTACCCTTTTTTTATTTTACCCTGAGGCCATGTACCACAAAATCTTTTTTATTCTTCACATTATTTCATAAGCGACACATAAAAAGAATGGAAAAGGATCATTTTCTGAATTCTATCAGTGAAGAGAACCTATACCAACCAAAAGTATAAAATATGATCTTAGGGCTTGGACAAATCATAAGCAATTTCAAAATGTCTTTATAATAGCCCTACAGAGAGTAGCAAATTTTATGACACTACTTTCTTTTAAAGAATACCCATGTACATTATGAAGTCATTCAAAAATTCAAATTCTAGTGTTTCACTGATAAGTAACAAAGGGATAATAGATTAATTTTACATCTTTACACTTCTAAAAATGATTATAATTTATATAAAATTTCTACTTATCACTGTAATTACTCTAAAACCAGACTGGCAGGTGGAGAAAGCCAACGAGTTCTTTTGAAACAAAGATTCAAAGTCCACTGTATCATCTTTGTTATTCTCTGTCACTAATATTTCCAATGTGCCCTAAAAGTGGACCATTTTAGTTCTTTCAGTAAAAAGACATCCAAGAAGAATCTGCTTACATATCACAAAAAGATTATCATTGGCTGTACATTCTCGCTGATCAAGAGTGTGGAAATTTTTATCCCCTTATGTACTTGTACCTATGTCTACTCTAATAATGAAATAGAAATGAATTGGCCTTACATTGTCTTTAAATTAAAAGAAAAAAACAGATATTGATAAATTTTTATATGGCAAAGTTGTCTTTCCCTGATAATTACCTCCTTCATTTTCCAGATTCTCCCACTGCACACACATATATAGAGTAGTTTTACAAATTATCTTGTAATAACAATAAACACATGTTTTATTTGCCTTTCTTTTCCCCAGAGTTATAAAAGTAGCATTAGAAAGAGGAGAACAAGGATAACCTTTTATTTTTTCTTCCTTATTATCTATCTTAAGGAGCCCTGGTGGCACAATGGTTATGCACTCATCTGCTAATAAAAAAAAGGTTGGCAGTTTGAACACACCGGCAGCTCCGTGGGAGAAAAGACCTGGAAATCTGCTCCTATAAAGTTTATATCCCAGGAAACCCTAAGGGCACTTGTAACCATTATACTCTGTCATATAAGGTTGCTAGAAGTCAAAATTGACTTGACGGCACACAACAACAACATTATCTATTTTAAACACTTTAAAGAAATTAAATCTCTATTTTTGTTTGAAAAATGATCTTCTAACAAGATATCCCATATGGAAATCATCGTTTTAGTTTAATATTCCTAGTTACAAAGTAGAATATACCTGGTTGAACTGAGCTGATGCAACTTGATTTTTATTACACACAAATATCATTTGCTTTCATAAAATTAAGCCTTATATACTTTTTTACACATCAGATTTGTTTTAATTAATATAAGAAAGGATGTGTAACACTGGTACAAGTAATGGAACATCTTTTATGACAATTTTTATGATAACATTTCAAAAAAAAAAAAAACATTTCAAAGAGACAATGAATTTATTTTGCTCATGCTCTTCAACTACATCAAGACCTTTACAAGTTAGAAGTATGCTCACAACCTCTAAAGTCAGCCATTGTTTTTTCATAAAATACTGCCTGGCCTTTGGGCCAAACCCAGCCTGCTGTCTGTTTCTGTAAATAAAGTTTTATTGGAATACAGCCACATTCATTCATTTACATATTGTCTATGGTGCTTTTTGCACTACAATGGCAGAGCTGAATAGTTATGACAGAGACCATATGGCCTGAAAGGCCAAAAATATTTACTTTCTGGTCAATTACAAAAAATGTTTACTGACCCCTGTTGTAGCATTTCAGCTTTATAATAGTGAAATTCAATAAATAAGATTCTATAATGAGCCAGCTTATCCAAAAGAACTCACTAAAAATAAAATAAAATTCATTAAAAGTATCCATTCATCCACTCATCTTTTATTACTTATTTATGTTGCCATTGTTAGTTGCTCTCAAGTCAGCTCCAACTTTTGGTGACCCCATGTACAACAGAATGAAACATTGCCCAGTCTTGGGCCATCTTCAATATCATTGGTATGTTCCAGTCCATTGTTTTGGCTACTGGAAGGCTCATCTTCCAGCACTACATTGTATAATAGTCTGTTGTGATCCATAGTGTTTTTATTGGATAATTTTCAGAAGTAGATCACCAGACCTTTCTTCCTAGTCTGTTTTGAACATCTTCTGAAACCTGTCCACCATGGGTATTTTGAAATACCAGTGACATAGCTTCCAGCCTCATAGCAATGAATAAAGCCATTCACTTGGCAGAAAATAAACTTTATAATGCTCATATTAGTTTGCATTTGACAGGTGGTTAATACAGTCTCTTAAAAGTAGACCAGTGCAAATTTTGGGAAGATGGCCTTCCCCACAAATATAACAAGAAATACAGTGAGGAAATGGTGCTTGGTTTTGAGGGACTCTGATTTGGGGGACGGAGGAAAGCAGTGGAGAATTGTAGACAGGCAAGAATCAGTGAAACAACAATGAGTCTCATATACTGGGAAAATTGCTTCTCACACCGCCCCTGTCCCTCCCCCAGCCACGCAGGTAACCAGCTGCTGCGAACTGGGGAAGTGGCCCCATAAAAGGAGCCTATTTCCCTAATCACAATAGCACCTGCCTGTACAAAGAGACAGAACCCCAAGCATTTGCTCTAAAATCAACAAGGTAGACTTTCCTGGGGGCCTGTTTGGAGTGCACCAGCACATTCCCCACACTGCTGGCTGAAAGCTGACTGTGAATTGTTACAGAAAGCCCTTACAATGAAGTCCACTCTCACAGTCAACACACTACCTGCCTACCTGCACACCATAGCTCAGGCCTCCGAAACCAACAGGACAGACCTTGCCCAGCATCAGTTCAGGTCTGTGCACTCCCCATTCTGGTCGGCACTGAGGACTGCTGACTGAGGCTGTTGTGTGCTGGAAGTAGGCATCTTGAGTTGAGGTAACACCAACAGACAACATACTACATGGGGTGCACTGACAGCAATAAGAAAAACCTCCCTCATGGTCCATTCAGAGGCTCAGACACTGTCACCTGAAAGCTGTGAATTGCTACAGAAGGCCCGTGCAGTAGAGTCTTTTCCCATAGTCAGCACTCTTTCTGCCTCCCTGAGCACCTCATAGCTCAGGCCTCTGAAATGAACAGCACAAACCTCCCTTGGGGTCATTTTGAGTTAGTCTGTCTCCACTTCCAGTTGGTGCTGACGACTGCTGATGGAGGTTGCTGTGTGCTAGGAAGCAGGCACCTTGAGTGTGGGGTGCACTCACAGCCAACAATCTACTGGGTGGGAGGCTCTGACAGCAACAAGACAGACCTCCATGGGGATCTGACCAGAGCATGGCACCCCCCCCACCTGGTAACGATTGCCAGGTTGTTGCAAACTGCTACAAAAGGCCCCTGCAGTGGAATCTGAGCCCATAGTCAACAGTATACCTGCCTCCCTCTTCTCCCCATAGCCCAGGCCTCTGAAACCAAAAGGAAAGACCTCCCTGAGGGACAGTTTGTGTCTATCTCTTCCCCTATCTGGTCGATGCTGAAGAATGCTGACTAAGGCTGCTGTGTGCTAGAAAGAAGGCATCTTGAGTGAAGGCTACACCAACAGCCAACATACAATGGTGCGGGTTCTAATAGAAATAAGGCAGACCTCCCTGGGGGTGATTTGGAGCATGACAACCCCTCCACCTCCTGGTCACTGCTCAATATTGAACTGATAAGAACTACAGAAGGTTTGCTACAGTGGAGCCAGAAGAAGGGTCACCTAAGTAGAGACTACTCTCTCCGCCATCTCAGGGCTACTGGGGCCCGGAAAAAAAACAAGACATTTTGGAGGTCCCTCTAAGAACTGCCAGCCCCTTCTCCTCCTGAAACAGTGGAATCTGCCTGTGCTTTCCCTGAATGCCAGCTCAGATATAAGCAGCGCCCACAGAGCAGAGAAGGAAGCCTTGGGCGAAATCCAAGGGCAACACTCAGCCCAGAAGAGTGCTCATTAGGAGTGGGGTTTCCTACTGAAAATGTGGTTGCAGAAACAGAAAGGAAGGGAACAATAATGAGACAGAGAAGGCCATGTCCACTGGTGGGCAGATTGATTAGCACATGATATCTCACCTGAGCAGCAGTGCCCGCTGTTGGGCAGATTGACCACAGACTGTTCTCTGGTGTGTTTGGGATACATCAAAAGTTCAAAACTGAGATCTGGAACTTTTGAATCTTGATTAAACTAGGGAGGGAGAAGGAGATATCACACACAAAGAGGAAACACTAAGCAAAGGCCAAAGGCTCTGCCAGCCTAAGATTTCTTTTTTTTGCAGAAAGTAGTACAGGCAAAAACACCAAAATGCTGGAGAGAGATGAGAAAGTTAATACCCTCTAAAATTCCAATACTCCAAAAAAAGCTCACAAGACACAAAAAGAACAGAGAACAATGGTCCATCCAAATGAACATGATGACAGGAGAGAAAGCACATCTAGGGATGACCAAAGAGTTAAAAAAACAAAGAAACTGAAGAATATTGTCAGGGATTGAATTATGTCCCCCCCAAAATGTGTGTATCAACTTGGTTAGGCCATGATTCCCAGTATTGTGTGGTTGTCCTCCATTTTGTGATTGTAATTTTATGTTAAGAGGATTAGGGTGGGATTGTAACACCACCCTTATTCAGGTCATCTCCCTAATCCAATGTAAATTTTCCCTGGGGTGTAGCCTGCACAATCTTTTATCTTAAGAGATAAAAGGAAAGAGAAGCAAGCTGAGAGTTGGGGACCTCATACCACCAAGAAAGCAGCATCAGGAGCAGAGTGTATGCTTTGGACATGGGGTCCCTAATCCTGAGAAGTTCCTTGACCAGGGGAAGATTGAGGACAAGGACCTTTCTCCAGAGCCAGCAGAGAGAGAAAGCCTTCCCCTGGAACCAATGCCCTGAATTTGGACTTGTAACTTATGAGACTGTGAGAGAATAAATTTCTCTTTGTTAAAGTCATCCACTTGTGGTATTTCTGTTATGGCAGCACTAGATAACTAACACAAATGTAATACAACATCATTAAACATAATTAAAGAGTTAAGGGAAAACAAATATCTCAAAGAAATCAGGAAAATAATGAAAGAACAAAATGAGGATCTAAAAAAGTGATTGTAAGTGAACAGGACAATAAACGAAATGAGAAACACAATAGAAGTTCTTACCAAAAGATTTAATCAAGCAGAAGAAAGAATCAGTGAATTAGAGGATAAGGTAGTTAAAATTATTAAGGCTGAAAAGCAAAATGCATAGAGGATCAAGCAGAGTTTAATGGAATTATGGGACAACAAGAAGAAACTTTATATATGCATCATGGGAATTCCAGAAGGAGGTGAGAAAGAGAAAGGGACAGGAAAACTATCTGAAGAAATAATGACTGAAAATTTTCCCAATCTAACAAAGGAAATGAATCTACAAATCCAAGAAGCACAAAGAACTCCAAGCAGGATAAACCCAAAGACATCTACACCAAGACATGTCATAGTGGGGCTTTCAAAAAGTAAAGATAAAAACAAAATCTTGAAAGCAGTGAGAGAGAAGTAAATAGTCACTTAAAAGTATCCCCAATTAAATTAAGTGCTTATTTCTCCTCAGAAATATTGGAGGCCAGAAGAAAATGGAATGAAATATTTAATGTGCTGAAAGAAAAAAAAAAGTGTCAACCAAGAATACTATACCCAGAGGAACTGTCCTTCAAGAATAAGGGTGAAATTAAAATATTCCCAGGCAAACAGAAGCTGAGAGAGTTCATATCCACCAGATTGGACCTACAAAGATTTACCAGTGAGAGTTCTGTAGAAGGAAGGAAAAAGAGTAATTCAAAGACATATGTAAAATAAATATCCCTAATAAAGGGAAATGTATGGACAAGTATCAGGGCTATTAATAAGGTATTCATGCTTGATAACTCTAATTGTCTTGTCCTTCAACCTTTGTTTTTCAACCTTTTTAATAACAAATGTATGAAAAGCAGGGATAAAGTTATGTTAGAGGACATGTAAAATATAAAGACATAATTAGTGATAAAAACCCAGTGCTGTTGAGTCGATTCCAACTCATAGCAATCCTATAGAGTAGAACTGCCCCACAGAGTTTCCAAGGAGCACCTGGTGGATTTGAACTGCCGACCTCTTGGTTAGCAGCTATAGCACTTAACCACTATGCCACCAGGGTTTCCTAATTAGTGATAACGACAATAAAATAGGGGAGGGTGGCAGGAGGAATGGTAGAGTTGTAGAATTTTTTATATGTTATTGAAGTAAGTTGGTACCAACTTACCCTAGGATGTTATAAAAACAAGCTGTTAAAGGTAATATTCATGGTAACCACCACGAAAATATCTAAAAACATAACAAATAGGAAAGGAGAAAAGAAACAATAGGGCTCACTAACAAAACACAAAAACAAGCAGTAATAAAAGACAAAGAAGGCTCAAGATACACAAAAAACAAATAACAAAATGGGGGAAGTAGGCCACTTCCCTAACGGTAATTGCAGTGAATGTAAATAGCCTAAATGCTCCAATCAAAAGGCAGAGAGTAACAGACTGGATTAAAAACACACAAACAAACAAAAAACATGATCCAAATATATGCTGTTTACAAAAGACAAATCTTAGCTCAAAAGATACAAATAGGTTGAAATGAAAGGACTGGAAAAAATAGTTCATGCAAATAATAACCAAAAGAAAGAAGGGAAGGTAATCTTAATATCAGACAAAGTAGACTTCAAGAAAAAATCTGTCAGGAAAGGTAAAGATAGAAATTATATAGAGATAAAAAGTTCAATTAATCAAGATGATTTAACAATTATAAATATATATGCACCCAACATTGGAGCACTTAAATATATAATGCAAAACACCAACAGAATTGAAGGCAGAAATAGATAGTACTAACATAATACTTGGAGACTTCCACTCACCACCACTTTCAATATTGGACCAAACATCTAGAAAAAAATATCAATATGGAAAAAGAAGACCTGAATGGCACTATAAGCCAATTAGACTTAATAGACGTATATAGAACATCCACCAAACATCACAATACACATTCTACTCCAGTTCACATGGATCATTCTCCAGGAGAGACCACATGTAAGGTCACAAAACAAGTCTTGATAAATTTTAAAAAAAGATTGAAACTGTACATTTTCTATGACCACAATGGAGTGAAGTTAGAAATCAATAACAGAAAAAAAGGAAAATACATAAACATATGGAAATTAAACAACATACTATTAAACTACCAATGAGGAAAGGAAAAAATCAAAAGAGATGTCACAAACTTCTTAGAATCAAATGAATATGAAAGAACAAAATACCAAAAAGTATGGGATGCAGCAAAGGCAATACTCAAAGGGAAACTTGTAGCAATAAATGCATACATTAAAAAAGAAGAAAGGTCTCAAATCAAAAGTTTAACTTAACAATTCCAGGAACTAGAGAGAGAAGAGCAACTAAGCGTAAACCTAAAAGAAGAAAGAAAATAATGAAGATCAGAGCAGAAATAAAATCGAAAACAGAAAAACAATAGAATCAATAAAACCAGAAGTTGGTTCTCTGAAATGATGAATAAAATTGACAAACCTTTAGTCTGACTGAGAAAAAAAGGAGAGAGAAAAGATGCAAATAACCAAAATAAATAATGAAAGAGGAGACATTGTTACTGACCCAACAGAAAAAAGATAATTACGACAGAATATTATGAACTGTACTGTAACAAATTAGATTACCTACATGAAACAAATTCTTAGAAACACACAGCCTACTCAAACTGACTCATAAGGAAATAGAAAGTCTCAACAGACCCATAACAAGTAAAGGGATAGAATCAGTGATGAAAAAGCCCCAATAAAAAAAGGTCGTGGACCAGATGGCTTCACTGGGGAATTCTACCAAACATTCATGGAAGAATCAACACCAATATTGTTTAAACTCTTCCAAAAGATAAGGAAGGGAGGACTACTCTTTAATTCATCCTGTGAAGCAACCATAACCATGATACCAAAATCAGACAAAGACACTGAAACAGGAAAGGAAAACTACAGGCCAGTATCTATTATGAATATAGATGTAAAAATCCTCAGCAAAATATTAACAAACAGAACCCAAAGGCATATTAAAAGAGTCATACACCATGATCCAGTGGGATTTATCCTAGGAATGAAAGGATGGTTCAACATTAGAAAATTAAGCAAAGTAACATACCATATCAATAGAACAAAGGAAAAGAACTACATGATCATCTCTATGGATGCAGAAAAAGCATTTGATAAAACTCCAACAACCTTTCTTGATGATAACCCAAAAGAAGATTGGAATAGAAGAGAAATTCCTCAGTGTGGTTCAGGGCATATACGAAAAGCCAACAACAACATTGTGCTTAATGGAGAAAGACTGAAAGCTTTCCCCTTGAAATCAGGAACAAGACAAGGGTGCCCTCACTCACTACTTCTATTCAATATTATATTAGAAAACCTAGCAATAAGGAAGAAATAAAGGGTTTACTGATTGGAAAAGAAGTAAAAGTATCTCCAGTCATGGATGGTATGACCCTATGTACAGAAAATTCCAAAGAATCCCCAAGAAAATTTCTACAGCTAATAGAGGAATTTGACAGTTACAGAGAACAAGGTCAACAAACAAAAATTAGTTGGGCCTCTATACACTGGTGTGATGGTTAAGATTGTGTATGAACTTCTCTGGGCCATGATTCTCAGTGTTTTGGCAGTTGTATAATGTTGTGATCGATTCCCTGTTGAAATTTGATACGTGATCACTCCATGATGGATTCTGCTGATTGGTACTGGTAGGGCAGGGCCTGTGGCGGCTCATCGTCTCCTCAGCCTTCAACTCTCCAACCTCCGCTTCCTACATCCTTCCTGCTCACCTCGCCAAGACTTTTTGATGGTTCTGGATCCTGCAGCTGCCTCTTGTTCATCTGACCTCTAGTTCTTGGGACTTGAGCTAGCAGCTTACCTGCCGATTTTGGGATTCATTGATCTTCACAACCTGTGAGCAAGGGTCCTGCTCTCCAACCTGCTGATCTTGGGTTTGCCAGTCCCTGCAGCTGCATGAATCAGGAGAAGCCTTATGGTCTTGCCTGTTGATCTTGGGTTTCATCAAACTTCACAGCCTGTGTGCAAGAGCCCTCCTCTCCAACCTGCCGATCTTGAGTTCGCCAGCCTCCACAGCTACACGAATCAGGAGAAACTTCTATCCTGATCTACAGACTTGGTATGTTCCAGCTTCTACAATCACTTGAGCTGTGTCCTTGATATAAATCTCTCTCTCTATATATACATTTATATGTCCTACTGGTTTTGATTCTCTAGAGAACCCAGCCTAAGATATTTGGTACTGAGGGTGGCTCTAGAGAAACAAAACGTAAGAATGCGTTTTCTAAATTGGTTCTCAAGTCTGGTTAGTCTTAAAGATGTTGATGACTCTGTTTCCAGTAGTAAAGAGGGCACTGCTAATCCATGGTGTAAGGTGGCAATTCAAATATGTAAAATATCACCACCAATAGATCAGGTATTGGTGAAAGGCGAGGATCTGGGTGATTGCATATATGATACCTGTCTTAGTTATCTAGTGCTGCTATAGCAGAAATACCACAAGTGGATGACTTTAACAAAGAGATATTTATTTCTTCACAGTAAAGTATGCTAAAAGTCCAAACTCAGGGTGACAGCTACAGGGGAAGGCTTTTTCTCTCTGCCAGACTTCTCATCAATCTTCCCCCGGACTAGGAGCTTCTTTGTGCAGGAACCCTGGGTCTAAAGGATGTGCTCTGCTCCAGGCACTGCTTTCTTGGTGGTACGAGGTTCCTCTGTCTCTCTGCTAGCTTCTCTCTTTTATATCTCAAGAGACTGCCTCAAGACACAATCCAATCTTGTAGATTGAGTCCTGCCTCACTAACACAACTGCCACCCATCCACCCTCGTTAACATCACAGAGGCAGAGTTTACAACATATAGGAAAATCACACAATACCGGGAATCATGGCCCAGCCAAATTGATACACACATTTTGGGGGGGACATAATTCAATCCATGACAATACTTTCCTACAATTTTGTCATGATGAGAAGTATAAGGAAGCTGGTTGGTTGGTCCTACTTTCGCTAGACAGAATGGTGAAAGAAACGAATGCACTCAGGGCTTCAGAGTCAAAGCTCAAGTTCTGCATAAACGACCTCAAAGCTTCCACTAGTGCTTTAAAAGAGAGCCTTACTTCTTGTAGTAACAGAGCTGATATTGCCAAAAACCAAACCCAGAATCTTATCATAAGAGTGGCTGAATTACAAAGCCAACTCAATTGCCAACCACAAGAGGTATCTGAAGTTAAAGTGAGGGCATTGATTGAGAAGAAATGGGATTCTGAAACTTGGGATGGAGGCATATGGACTGATAATCAGGAAGCTGGGGACATTGAACCCCTGAAATACATTGAATCTTCCTACCAACAGAACCACTCCCATCTGAAGAGATTCCTTCCTGTTTGTCTGCTCTACCACCCTGCTCAGAAAAACCATTAGCCCCTCAAATCTCACCTAATGAGATTAGCCTTAGCCCAGCTGCCTTTAAAGAGCCCTTGCCTGAGTCATTGCCTGGGGCATCACCTGAGGCAAATGCTTTCCAAGACAATGCTGAATGTTCTCAAAACAATTCCATACTACCAATTCTGGCTTCTATACCTATAACTAGACTTAAGTTCCAGGGAGCTCCAAAAGGTGAAGTACAAAGTGTGACCCAGGAGGAGGTATGCTACACTCCAAAAGAACTACTTGACTTTTCTAATATGTATAAACAGAAGCCTGGGAAATATGTGTGAGAATGTCTATTAAGGGTGTGGGATAATGGTGCAAGGAACGTAAAGATGGATCAGTCTGAGTTTATTGATAAGGGTCCATAAAGCACAGATTCTTCATTCAGTGCTTCAGCCCGAGACTTTAGGAAAGGTTCTAATAGTTTGGTTGGGCTGCTGAAGCATGGATTATGCAATGGCCTACATTAAATCAAACTGAAGTGCCAGACCTGCCTTGGTACACTGTAGAAGAAAGTATCCAAAGGCTTAGGGAAATTAGCATGCTAGAGTGGATTTATTAGGTTAGACCCACAGATTCACACATGGAATGCCCAGAGGGCACACCGTTTATCACAATGGTGAGGAACACATTTGTGAAGGGAGCTCCAGCATCCTTGAAGATTCCTGTGATTGCCATTTTATACAAATCAGATTTGACAGGGGTAACTGTCCTAACTGAATGAAGACACCTAACTACAAAGGGACTAATTGGACCCCATGGTACCAGGGCCCAAGTAGCAGCACTCAATCAGCAGACAAGGTGGGTGAGATACCGTAATGGACAGGGGAGTCAAAGCAGAAATCAGAATAGTCTGACTTGTATGGACTTAAGGTGTTGGCTACTTAGTCACGGTGTCCCTAGGAGTGAAATAGATAGGAAACCTACTAAATATTTACTTGATCTGTACAAACGGATGAATTCTAGGTCAGGTGAACAGCGGTCTAACTTGAACTGCCAAAACAGAGAGTCAGGGTCCCTCAATCAATTCCCAGACTTGTGCGAGTTTAAAGACCTACAACTCCTGGAATGAAGGGGAGGCTGGGTCTCCTTGAGGGAAGACTCAAATACACTGACAGAAATTTATACCGTTAATCTCTTTCCCAGCTTTCCCCAAAGGGATCTATATAGCCTTTTATGGGAGTGATTGTTCACTGAGGAAAAGGAAGTAATCAGACTTTTGGGAGATTACTGGATACTGGCTCTGAACTGACACTAATTCCAGGAGACCCAAAACACCACTGTGGCCCACGGGTCAGAGTAGGGCCATATGGAGGTCAGGTTATTAATGATATCTTGGCTCATGTCCATATCACAGTAGGTCCAGTGGGTCCCTGAACCCATCCTGTAGTGATTTCCCCAATTCCTCAAAGCATAATTGGAACAGATATACTCAGCAACTGGCAGAACCCTACATTGGATCCTTGACAAATGGAGTAAGCGTTATTATGGTAGGAAAGGCCAAGTGGAAGCCATTAAAATAGCCCCTACCTAGGAAAATAGTAAACCAAAAGCGATATTGCATTCCTGGAGGGACTGCAGATTACTGCCACCATCAAGGACTTGAAGTATGCAGGGGTGGTGATTCCCACCAAAACCCCATTCAACTGGCTTATCTGGCCTGTACAAAAAATAGATGGAACTTGGAGAATGACAGTAGATTATCAAAAACTTAACCAGATGGTGAATCCAATTGCAGCCGTTGTTCCAGATGTAGTTTCATTACTTAAACAAATTAATACATCTCCTGGTACCTAGTATGTAGCTGTTTATCCAGCTAATACCTTTTCCTCCATACCTGTTTCAAAGGACCACCAGAAGCACTTTGCCTTCAGCTGGCAAGGCTGGCAATATACCTTCATTTGCCTACCCGAGGGCAACATCAACTCTCCAGCCCTATACCATAATTTAGTCTGCTGGGACCTTGATTGCCTTTTCCTTCCACAAGATGCCACACTGGTCCATTATATTGATGACGTTATGCTGATTGGACCTCGTAAGGAAGAGGTGTCAATGACTCTGGACCTACTGGTAAAACATTTGCATGTTGTTGTTGTTGTTTGGTGCCATCAAGTCGGTTGGTACAAAGTGACCCTATGTACCACAGAACCAAACCCTGTCCGATCCTGCACCATCCTCACAATCGTTGTTATGCTTGAGCCCATTGTTGCAGCCACTGTGTCAGTACATCTCACTGAGGGTCTTCCTCTTTTCCGCTGATCCTGTATTTTACCAGGCATGATGTCCTTCCCCAGGGACTGATCCCTCCTGACAAAAAGTCCAAAGTATGTAAGATACAGTCTCACCATCCTTGCTTCTAAGGAGGATTCTGGTTGTACTTATTCCAAGACAGATTTATTTGTTCTTTTGACAGACCATAGTATATTCAATATTCTTTGCCAACATCACAATTCAAAGGCATCAATTATTCGGTCTTTCTTATTCATTGTACACCTTTCGCATGCATATAATGGGATTGAAAATACCATAGCTTGGGTCAGGCATACCTTAGTCTTCAAGATGACATCTTTGCTTTACAATATTTTAGAGAGGTCCTTTGCAGCAGATTTACCCAATGCAGTGCATCTTTTGATTTCTTGACTGTTGCTTCCATGGCTGTTGATTGTGGATCCAAGTAAAATGAAATCCTTGACAACTTCAATCTTTTCTCCATTTATCATGATGTTGCTCATTGGTCCAGTTGTGGGGATTTTTGTATTCCTTATGTTGAGGTGTAATCCACACTGAAGGCTGTTGTCTTTGATCTTCATCAGTGTTTCAAGTCCTCTTCACTTTCAGTAAGCAAGGTTGTGTCATCTGCATGTCACAGGTTGTTAACGAGTCTTTCACCAATCCTGACGACCTGTTCTTCTTCATATAGTGCAGCTTCTTCAATTATTTGCTCACCATACAGATTGAATAGGTAGGGTGAAAGGATACAACCGTGATTCACACCTTTGCTGCCTTTAAACCATTCAGTGTCCCCTTGGTCAAACAACTGCCTCTTGATCTATGTACAGGTTCCCCATAAGCACAATTAAGTGTTTAGGAATTCCATTCTTTGTGATGTTTTCCATAATTTGTTATAATCAACACAGTCGAATGCCTTTGCATAGTCAATAAAACACAGGTAAGCATCTTTCTGGTATTCTCTGCTTACAGTCAGAATCCATCTGACATCAGCAATGATATCCCTGGTTCCATGTCCTTTTCTGAATTCAGCCTGAATTTCTGGCAGTTCCTTGTCGATATCCTGCTGCATTCACTTTTAAAAGATCTTCAGCAAAATTTTGCTAGCATGTGATATTAATGACATCGTTTGATAATTTCCACATTAGGTTGGACCACCTTTCTTTGGAACAGGCATAAATGTGGATCTCTACCAGTCAGTTGGCGAGGAAGCTGTCTTTCAAATTTCTTGGCATAGACAAGTGAGCACTTCCAGCACTGCATTCGTTTGTTGAAACATCTCAATTAATATTCTCTCAGTTCCTGGAGCTTATTTTAGTCAATGCCTTCAGTGCAGCTTGGACTTCTTCCTTTCGTACCATTGGTTCCTGATCATATGCTACCTCCTGAAATGTTTGACCTTCGACCAATTCTTTTTGGCATAATGACTCTGTATTCTTTCCATCTTCTTTTGATGCTTCCTGGGTTATTTAATATTTTCCCCATAGAATTCTTCACTATTGCAACTAGAGACTTGAATTTTTTCTTCAGTTCTTTCAGCTTGAGAAATGCTGAGAGTGTTCTTTACTTTTGGCTTTCTATCTCCAGGTCTTTGCACAAGTCATTATAATATTTTACTTTGCCTTCTCGAGCCACCCTTTGAAATCTTCTGTTCAGTTCTTTAACTTCATCATTTCTTCCTTTTGCTTTAAGCTGCTGGACGTTCAAGAGCAAGTTTTCAGAGTCTCTTCTGACATCCATTTTGGTCTTTCTTTCTTTTCTTTTTAATGATCCCTTGCTTTCTTCGTGTATGATTCCTTGATGTCATTTCACAACTCGTCTAGTCTTTGGTCATTAGTGTTCCACACATCAAATCTATTCTTGAGATGGTCTTTAAACTCAGGTGGGATATATTCAAGGTCTTACTTCAGCTCCCTTGGACTTGCTCTAATTTTCTTCAGTTTAAATTAACTTGCATATGAGCAATTGATGGTTTGTTCCACAGTTGGCCCCTGGCCTTGTGACTGATGATACTGAGCTTTTCCATTGTCTCTTTCCACAGATGTAGTTGATTTACTTCCTGTGCATTCCTTCTGGCGAGGTCCATGTGTACAGTCGCCATTTATGTTGTTGAAAAAAGGTATTTGCAATGAAGAAGTGGTTGGTTTTGCAAAATTTAATCATGCAATCTCTGGCATCGTTTCTATTAGTAAGGCCATGTTTTCCAACTCTTCTTCATTTCCAACTTTCACATTCTAATCACTGGCAATTATCAATGCATCCTGATTGCATGTTCAATCAATTTCAGACTGCAGAAGCTGGTAAAAATCTTCAATTTCTTCATCTTTGGCCTTAGCGATTGGTGCTTAAATTTGGATAATCATATTAACTGGTCTTCCTTGTAGGCATATGGATATTAACCTATCACTGACAGCGTTGTACTTCAGGATAGATCCTGAAATTTTCTTTTTGACAAGGAATGAAACGCCATTCCACTTCAAGCTGTCATTTCTGGCACAGTTCACCATATGATTGTCTGATTCAAAATGGCCAGTACCAGTCCATTTCAGCCCGCTAATGCCTAAGATATCAAAGTTTATGCATTTCATTTCATTTTTGACAATTTCCAATTTTCCTAGATTCATACTTCTTACATTCCAGGATCCAATTATTAATGTTTGGTTGCAGCTGTTTCTTCACATTTTGAGTCATGCAATATCAGCAAATGAATGTCCCAAAAGCTTTACTCCATCTACGTCTACTTTGAGGAGGCAGCTCTTCCCCAGTCATCTTTTGAATGCCTTCCAACCTGGGGAGCTCACCTTCCGGTGCTATATCAAACAATTTTTCGCTGCTATTCATAAGGTTTTCACTGGCTAATTCTTTTCAGAAGTAGACTGCGAGGTCCTGCTTCCTAGTCTGTCTAAGTCTGGAATCTCAGCTGAGACCTGTCCTCCATGGGTGACCCTGCTGCTACCTGAATACTGGTGGCATAGCTTCCAGCATTACAGCAACCCACAAGTTCCCACAGTATGAAAAACTGACAGACACATGGGGGATTTGCAAGCTAGAGGGTGAGAAATTAATTCCACAAAAATTCAGGCACTTACCACTTCACTGAAATTCCTTGGGCCCCAGTGGTGTGTGGGGCATGTTGAAATATTCCTTCTAAAGTGAAGGATAAGTTATTGCACCTTGCCCCTCTCACAACAAAAAATGAGGCACAGTGCCTAGTGAGCCTCTTTGGATTTTGGAGGCAACATATTCCTCATTTGTGTGTGCTACTCTGGCCTATTTGTCAAGTGACTCAAAAGCTGCTAGTTTTGAGTGGGGCCCAGAAAAAGAGAAGGCTCTGAGACAGGTTCAGGCTGCCATGGAAGCTGCTCTGCCAGTTTGGCCATATGCTCCAGCTGATCCAATGGTGCTTGAAGTGTCTGTGGCAGATAGAGATGCTGTTTGGAGTTTTTGACAGGCCCCTATTGGTGAATCACAGCACAGACACTTAGGATTTTGGAGCAAAGTCCTGCCATCCTCTGCAGATAACTACTCTCCTTTTGAGAAAAAGCTTTTGGCTTGTTACTGGGCCTTAGTAGAGACTGAAAGCTTAACTGTAGAAAACCAAGTCACCATGTGGCCTGAGCTGCCCATCATGAACTGGGTGTTGCCAGACCCTCAGAGTCATAAAGTTGGACATGCACTGCATCACTCTATCATTAAGTGGAAGTGGTATATACAAGATTGGGCCCAAGCAGGACTTGAAGACACAAGTTGCATGAGGAAGTGGCCCAAATGTCTGCGGTCTTCACTCCTTTCACATTACCTTCCATCTCCCAGTCTGCACTTATGGCGTCACGGGGGGTTCCTTACGACCAGTTGACTGAAGAAGAGAAAACCTGTGCCTGGTTAAAGATGGTTCTGCAAGATATGCAGGCACCACTAGAAAGTGGACAGCGACAGCATTACAGCTACTTTCTGGGACATCCCTGAAGGACAGTGGTGAAAGGTAATTCTTCCAATGGGCAGAACTTTGAGCAGTGTACCTGGTTGTTCACTTTGTTTGGAAGGAGAAATGGTCAGATGTGGGATTGTATACTGATTCATGGGTTGTGGCCAATCATTCGGCTGGATGGTAAGGGATTTTTAAGGAACAGATTGGAAAATTGGAGACAAGTATTTATGGGCAAGAGGTATGTGGATGCCATCCATGGTAGACCTCTCTGAATGGGCCAAAGAAGTGAAGCTATTTGTGTCTCACGTGAATGCTCACCAATGGATGACCTCAGCAGAGGATGATTTTAACAATCAAGTGGATAGGATGACACATTCTATGGAAACTAGTCATCCTCTTTCCCCAGATACTTCTGTCAGTGCTCAATGCGCTCATGAGTGAAGTGGCCGTGGTGGCAGGGATGGAGGTTATGCATGGGCCTAGCAACATGTACCTCCACTAACTAAAGCTGACTTGGCCACAGCCACTTCTGAGTGCCCAATCTGCCAGCAGCAGAGACCAACACTGTGTCCCCAATATCACACCATCCCTCAAGGTGATCAGCCAGCAACCTGGTGGCAAGTTGATTACATTAGACCACTTTGATCATGGAAAGGGCAGCATTTTGTGCTTTCTAGAATAGACACTCTGCATATGAATTTGCCTTTCCTGCACGCAGTGCTTCTGCCAAAACTACCATCTTTGGACTTTCAGAGTGTCATATTCACCATCATGGTATCCCACACAGCATTGTCTCTGATCAAGAACTCACTTTACAGCAAATGAAGTGTGTCAGTGAGCCCATGCTCATGGTATTCATTGGTCTTACCAAGTTCCCCATCATCCTGAAGCAGCTGGCTTGATTGAAAGATGGAATGGCCTCCTAAAGACACAATTACGGTGCCAGCTAGGTGTCAATACCTTGCAGGGTTGGGACTATGTTCTCCAGGAGGCTGTGTATGCTCTAAACCAGGGTCCAATATATGGTACTGTTTCTCCCATAGCCAGGATTCATAGGTCTAGGAATCAAGGAGTGGAAATGGGAGTGGCATCACTAACTATTACCCCTAGTGACCCACTCACAAGATTTTTGCTTCTTGTCCCTGAGACATTATGCTCTGCAGGTCTAGAGGTCTGAGTTCCAAAGGGAGGAATGTTCCCACCTGGAGACACGTCACTGATTCCACTGAACTGGAAGCTAAGAATGCCACCTAGCCACCTTGGGCTCTTTATGCCTCTGGATCAACAGGCAAAGTAGGGAGTTACAATACTGGCTGGTGTGATTGATCCAGATTACCAAGAGGAAATTCGATTGATATTACATAATGGAGGTAAAGAAGAGTATGCCTGGAATGCAGGAGATCCCTTAGGGCATCTCTTACTACTACTATGCCCTGTGATTAAAATCAATGGAAAACTACAGCAACCCATTTGTGACATGACTATAATGGCCCAGACCCTTCAGGAATGAAGGTTTGGATCACCGAACCAGGCAAAGAACCATGACCAGCTGAGGTGCTTGCTGAGGGCAAAGGGAATATGAAGTGGGTGGTGGAATAAGGTAGTTCTCAATACCAGTTACAGTCACGTGACCAGTTGTAGAAATGAACTGTAATTGTTATGAGCATTTCTGCGTTGTATGTGTACATCAAATATTTTGTTCTCTTCTCTCATAAAATATAAGATGTAAACAGGGCTAGTGTATTTTCAGTTGTATGTGTGTTAGTTGTACCATGTTAGGCACAAGCATGACTTTGTAATTGTTTTTATTCAGAGATTATGCATGGTTTGGTGAGATGTGTACAGGTGCCAAGTTGACAAGGGGTGGACTGTAATGGTTAAGATTGTCAGCTTGGCTGGGCCATGATTCTCAATGTTTTCGCAGTTGTAAAATGTTGTGATCACTTCCCTGTTGAAATTGGATATGTGATCATCCCCATGGTGGAATCTGCTGAGTGGTACCAGCAGGAGCGGGGCCCTTTGTGGCTCACTGCCCCCTCAGACTTCACGCCTTCCACCTCCACTGCCTACATCTTTCCTGCTCCTCTTGCCAAGGCATTTTGCTGGTTCTGGACCCTGCAGCTGCCCCTTGCTCATCTGACCTCTGGTTCTTGAGACTTGAGGTAGCAGCTTACCTGCAGATCTTGGGATTCATCAATCTTCACAGCCTGAGCAAGAGCCCTCTTCTCTGACCTGCTGATCTTTGGTTCACCATCCCCTGCAGCTACGTGAATCAGGAGAAACCTCTATCCTGATCCATGGACTTGGGATTTTCCAGCCTCTACAATCATGTGAACTGTTTCCTTGATATAAATCTCTCTCTATATATATATTTACATGATTTACTGGTTTTGATCCTCTAGAGAGCCCAGCCTAAGACAACCAGCAAGGAGAAACCTGAGAGGGAAATTAAGGAAAAAAATTCCCTAACTTCTTTGAACAGCATTTAAGAGAACAAAATACCTAGGAATAAACCTAACCAAGAATGTGAAGAACTTATAAAGTGAAAAGTATGAAGCACTGCTGAAAAAGATTAAAGAAACCTTAAATAAATGGAAAGATGCTCCGTGTTCTTGTATTTGAAGACTTAATATTGTTAAGATGTCAATACTACCCATGGTGATCTGTAGATTCAATGCAGTCCCAATCAAAATTCCAATGGGCTTCTTTACAGAAATGGAAAAAGTAATCCTCAACTTTATGTGGAATGGGAAGAGGCCCTGAATAGTTAAAGCAGTGTTGAAAGAGAAGAACAAAGTAGGAAACTCACCTTTCCTGGTTTTAAAACACATTATAGAGCTACAGTAATCAAAACAGCATGTTACTGGCATAACAATAGACACATACACCAATGGAAGAGAATTGAAAGCCCAGAAATAAACCTCCACAGCACAGCTATGGTCAACTGATTTTTGTCAAAGGTACTAACTCCTTTCAATGTGGAAAGAAGAGTCGTTTCAATAAATGGTGTGACGTTGTGAAAACTGGATTTCTACATGCAGAAAAATGAAACAGTAGCTATGCCTCACACCATATGTCCCCCTCAAAAAATTTAAAATAGATTAAGGACCTAAATGTGCAAACTAAAACAATAAAATAGTTAGAAGAAAATTCAGGGGCAACGCCATCGGGCATAGCTTTTAAGAAAGAAATATCTAAGGTGATAACAAAAGCACAAACAGCAAAAGACAAAATAAATAACTGGGACCTCATAAGAATGTAAAACTTTTGTTCATCAAAGGACTTTACCAAAAAGGTGAAAAGATAAGTGACCAAATGGGAGCATACCTTCAGAAACCATATAGCTAATAAGAATCTAATAACCAAAACATATATGGAACTTTGACAACAACAAAAAGACAAGCAACCCAATCATAAAATGGCAAAGGATTTGCATAGACGTTTCACCAGGCTGACATTCAAATGGCCAACAAACACATGAAAAGATATTCAACATCAGTAGGCATCAGAAAGATGCAAACCAAATCAAAACCACTCCCCCAAGGATGGCTAAGATTGAAAAAAAAAAAAACAGAAAATAGTAACTGTTGGGAAAGTTGTGGGGTAATTAGAACCCGTACCCATAGCTGAGGGAAATGCAAAATTATACAGCCATTGTGAAAAACAGTGTGGCGGTTCTTCAACAAGTTAAAAATACAACTACCATAAAAATTTCCAACAATTCCACTCCTAGGTATATACCCCAAAGACTTGAAAGCAAAGACTCAAAAGGACTTTTACACCAGTGCTCATTGCAGCAGTATTCACAAAACCCAAAAGCTGGAAACAATCTAAATGTCCATCAAGAGGTGAATGGATAAACAAAAGATGGTATACACATAAAACAATACTACTCAGCCAGTAAGAAAAATGGTCTTGATACATACTACAATACGGATGGAGCTTGAAGACATTATCCTGAGTGAAATAAGTCAATGGTGTTGTCAATCACAAAAGGACAAATACTGTATGATCTTACATGTATAAAAAGACAAGAAAAGGCAAGTTTATAGAAAACAAAGTTTATTTGTGGTTACCCGGGGTTTGAGAGAGGGAAAAATGGGGGGAAGTTTTAATGGCAATGGAAAAATTGCATTGATTAAGGGTAGGGTTATACAGCCAATTAAGTTGTAGTCAGTAAGTTGTACTCCTATAAAACTTTGTACTGGCAAAAGCTGTATGATAGATATATTACAACAACAAAAGGAAAAAAAAAGAGTAACTGCTAAGGCTGCTTATGTACAACCAAAAGTCTTACGGAATTTGGGTCCTCCCTCTGGAGGCTTAGGGTCATGGTTTCATGGAACATCCCAGGTAAGGCCTAATAATGTGTTTATTGCTTCTGGTCTATGTCCTAGTTCATTGCGTCGTGCCTGGGGTCTTAAAATCTTGCAAGCAGCCATCCAAAGCATGACAACTGGTCTGTGCCTGGAGCAACAGAGGAAGAAGGGGTGACAAAAACTGGAAGATGAAATAGAATGTGTGGCTAATTGCCTCCATGAATAGCTGTCTCCTCTGCTGTGAGACCAGAAGAACTAGACAGTGCTTGGATACCATTACTGAACACTTTTTTTCTTTTATTGTATTTTAGATGAATGTTTACAGAGCAAATTGGTTTATTATTTAACAATTAATACACATATTGTTTTGTGATGTTGGTTGCCAACACCACGGAGTGTCAACACTTTCCCCTTCTCAACCTTGGGTTACAATTACCAGTTTTCCTGTAGCCTCCTGCCTTCTCGTCCTTGCCCCTGGGCTGCTGTGCCTAACATTACTGAACATTTTGATCAAAGATTCTATAGAAGAATCCTTAGGAAGAGGGAGAAAATGCAGAACAGAATTTCAAATTCTCCTGGACTTCAGGCTTTCTGGAAACATGAGGGCTGGATGAACCTCTGAAATTATTGCCCAGAGATAATCTTTAAACCTTAAACCAAAAATATCCCCTGATATCTTCTTAAAACCAAACAATAGTTTAGCTTAATGAGTAAAAAAAGTCTGCCTTGAGCATTATTGCTCTTTTGAGAACTATCTACTTAGGATCAAAGTGACAATAACAACTTAAATGGTTCAATAGGTTTCCAGGAGCCAATATAGTGCTACAGACAGAAGTACCACACTGTCCCTCTACAGCAAAGACACGAAAAACTAAGTAAAACAGAGACAAACATCAATCCTGGAACCCTAAGTATCAAATGAAGAGATAAAGAACTCAACCAAGCTCCCAATGGAATAAAAAACTGATAGAGAACAGAGACAGAGAGCAGGGAGCAATATGGAGCAGAGGCCCCTTATCAGCTAACACTGCGCAGATTCACCATCTTGGACTCCTGTCTGAGATCAGCGAACAGGGAGTATGGGAAAGCAGCTTCACAGAGCTACCAGCAGGAGACAGAGCACCCAGTAACCAGTGATTCATGCTTTTCCACCCTGCACCCCTCTTCATCCTGCTTGGCTTTCGCTGCTTCCTGGCAGGACCCAGTAACTCTGCAAGGAGGGGCTGGCTTCATGCCACTTGGATTTGACCCACCCACACTGGCCGGCTCCTTCAGTGCAATTTCTTAGGTGCAGATGTTGCTTTTTCAGCTTCTTTTGGTTTCTTGCCCCTCTCTCACCTCCTCACCTACATTTCTCTTGAGCACCTAGCTCTGTGTGCCATCTCTGCTTCTTCTTGGCAGGCTGTGAAGTGCTGCTCAACTGGGGAACTGCTTCCCCAGTCTGTGCCACCACACCAGTAGGATCCTGGGGACTCTTTTTTTGTTGTTATTGTTAACTGGATTTCTTTTTCTTCATTCCTTGCTTTCTCTTCTCTCTCTCTACTTACTTTCTTTTCCTGTCTCCTGAATACCTGGCACTGTGTGCCATCCTGCCCCTTCTAGATGGGCTGTACTGCATGGCTTGGGAGCCACATCTCCGGTCTGCAGAGCTGCTCTGGTGGGATACCTGGGGGCATTTCTTTTTCTTTTATTTTTTATTATTATATTTTTTCCTTTTTGTTTTTCTTCATTCCTTGGTTTCTCATCTCTCTCTACTTTCCTTCTTTTCCTGTCTCCTGAATTCCTAGCGCAGTGTCCCATCTCTGCCACTTCTAGACAGGCTGTGCCGGGAAGCCTGGGAACCATTTCCCCAGTCATTGGTGGTATCTCTGGGAACATTTTTCTTTTTTTCTTAACTTTAATTTTTTTTTCTTTTCCCTTTTCTTCATTTCTCAGTTTCTCGTCTCTCCACTCCAATGACATGCTTCCTCAGCACTTTTTTTGGCTCCTGTTTCTCTATCCTCTTTTTCATTCTTTCCTATACCCACTGAGCCACACATATCACAACCTCCCCCCTCCTTTCTGCCCATCTGCACCTTGTGCTGTATGTCATAACCCTGAACATCACAGGCATGGCCTACCAGAACCTGCCCTGCACTGACCCAAGACCCGTCCTGTCAGCCCCAGTACTTGTCATGAAAAACCCATCCCAGCCCCTCCCCTTCAGCTGGACTTGCCCTGCTGCACCGTAGTTGAGCAACTGCCCCTGCCCATTGGACAGGAAGGTGAAAAGTATCAAGCTCACAGATGTGCAAACAAAAAAATGCACAGCCTGTCTGCTCAGACACGACCAAATAAAACAAAAAAGCAGGATGAAGCAAACAAATCTGCAACCAGTAAACAAAGAAAATAACTACTGAATGTCCTGAGCACAGCAGAAAATATCAAAACATATAAAACAATAAGACAGGATGGTTTCAAAATGAAAAAAAAAAAAGACTTTCCAGTAGAAGAAAAGGCACTGAAACTACCTAATAGGGAATTCAAATCTCTAATATTCAGAGCTATCCAAGAGTTAACGCAAGAAGCAGATAAAATTGAGAAAAACATAGACAAATTCATGGAAAAGGCAGACAAAATCGTGGAAAAGACAGACAAAACAATGAAGAATTCAGGAAAATAACACAGAAACAAAATGTCAAAACATATTCTCAACTAGATATCATACAAAAACAACAATTAGAAATCCAAAAGATAGACAACAAGATTTCAGAAATGGACAGTGTCATAGAAGGTCTGAGGAGCTGGTCTGAAACAATGTAAGACAGAATCAGTGGAAGTGATGACAAATACTTGGATACAACTTTGAGGAAAAATTAGACAAAAGAACAAAGAAAAATGCAGAAAACCTGAGAATGATGTGGGATACAAAAAAAAGCAAAAATTTGAGAGTGATTGGAGGTCCAGAATAGAGGAAGAAAATGGATCATCGAGAAATTACTGACAGAAAACTTCGCTAATATCATGACAGATGAAAAGCTGACCATCCAAGAAGCTGAGCAAACCCAATATAGGACAGACCCCAAAAGAATATCATCAAAAAGATAAAACCAAACCATTGAAGTGAAGTGAAGTGAAGAAATCAGAGATGGTGCCACTCAGTCATATAGTAACAGAAATACCTCAAGTGGATGGCTTTAACAAAGAGAAGTTTATTCTCTCACTGTCTATTAGTCTACAAGTCCAAATTCAGGGCGTCAGCTCCAGGGGAAGGCTTTCTTCTCTCCCAGAAGCTCAACAAACCCCATATAGGATAAGTCCCAAAAGAAAAACACCAAGGAATATCATAATCACACTCGCTAAAACCAAAGACAAAAAAAGAATCTTGAGGGCAGCTTGAGAAAAACAAACATCACATACAGAGGGGAAACAATAAGACTAAGCACTGATTACTTGATAGAAACCATGCAAGCAAGAAGGCAATGTGATGACATATATAAAACCTTGAAAGAAAAAAAATTGCCAACCAAGAATAACATACCTTGCAAAACTCTTGTTCAAATAAGATGGTGAAATTAGGACATTTCCAGATAAACAGAAATTAAGGGAATACGTAAATCCAAACCAAACTTACAAGAATTATTAAAGGGAGCCCTTCAGTTTGAGAACGAACAATATCACACAACAGCCTGAATCTGGGACACGAGATCACACCAACCAGATACCAACTTAGGAAATGAACTCTCAAGGATTATTCAAAACTAAAAAGATTTACAACAGGGAAACAGAGAGGTTAAATCTGTAAATGAAAACAACATCAGAACAATAAAAGAGGGAATAAATGGTGTAGGTATAAAACTTTCTAATGGAGAGGAAGGCAAGGTGATACCAAGTAATAAAAGACTGGTTCAAACCTAGGAAGACAAGGATAAATTTCAAGGTAACCAGAAAGAGAGTTAACAAACCTACTCATCAAAATAAAGGAGAAAAACATAAAATCTCAATAGAAACAAAATCTTAAAACAGAAGAAACGAAAAAGAAATCCACAAGCAAAAGGAATTCAGCACAGGGGAGTAGGAGGAGGAAAGAAAACATCAGCACCACGTGGGGGGGGGAGCACTACAAAATGACAGCAATAAACCCAAACCATCAATAATTACACTGAATGTAAATGGCTGAAATACACCCATAAAGTGACCGAGAGTGACAGAATGGATAAAAGAAAACAGGATCCATCAACATGCTGTCTACAAGAGACACACCTTAAAAACCAAGATACAAATTTATTAAAAATCTGAAGATGAAAAAAAAAAATCAAGCAAACAGCTACCAAAAAAGAGCAGGAGTGGCAATATTAATCTCAGATAAACTAGCCTTTAAAACAAAATCCACCATAAAAGACAAAGGGCATTATATAATGATTAAAAGGACAATCTATCATGAAGACATAGCAATAATAAATATCTACACACCCAATGACATGGTTTCAAAATACATAAAACAAACTCTAACAGCAATGAAAAGAGAAATTGACAGTTCCACAATAATTATAGGAGACTTCAACACAGCACTCTCAGTAAAGGACAGAACATCTAGAAAGAAACTCAACAAAGATACAGAAGATTTAAAAGCCAAAATCAACCAACTTGACCTCATAGACATATATAGAACACTCCACCCAACAGCTGCAAAGTACACATTCTTTTCCAAAGTGCATGGAACGTTCTCCAGAATAGACCACATCTTAGGCCACAGAGCAGCCTTCAACAAAATCCAAAACATTGAGATAATACAAAGTATCTTCTCTGACCACAATCCCAACAATGCAGAAATTAAAAACAGAAAGAGAAAGGAAAAAAAAAAAGTCAATTACATGGAAACTGAATAACACCCTGCTTAAAACCCCCCCTTTTTTTTAAAGAAATCAGAGATGGTGTCTCAGACATCTAGTGCTGCTGTAACAGAAATACCTCAAGTGGATGGCTTTAACAAGGACAACTTTATTCTCTCACTGTCTATTAGGCTACAAGTCCAAATTCAGGGTGTCAGCTCCAGGGGAAGGCTTTCTTTCTCTGTTGGCCTTCTCATCAATCTTCCCTGGACTAGGAGCTTCTCTGTGCAGGGACCTCAGGTCCAAAAGATGCACTCTGCTCCTGGCACTGCTTTCTTGGTGGTATGAGGTCCCCTCTCTCTGCTCACTTCTCTTTCCTTTTTATCTCTTGAGAGATAAAAGGTGGTGCAGGCCACACCCCAGGGAAACTCCCTTTACATTGGATCAGGAATGTGACCTGGTTAAGGGTGTTACAATCCCTTCCTAATCCTTTTTAACATAAAATTACAATCACAAAATGGAGGGCAACCACAGAACACTGGGAATCATGACTTAACCAAGTTAATACACACATTTATGGGGGTATATAATTCAATCCATGACAAGGGTTTTTTTTGTTTTTGTTTTTCCCCCAAGAGCAGAGAGAGTGATACAAAAGATTAATACAAAGAACTCTTCAAAAGATCAGAAAGAAGCTCAGGCAAAACTCAGAACAAGCTAAGGAATGCACAGACAAAGCATTAGAGGAATTTAAGCAGATTAGACAAAAGCATAATGACAAATGTAATAGGCTGCAAGAATCCATAGAGAGACATCAAACAGAAATTCAGAAGATTAACAGTAAAATTTCAGATTAGACAATTCAGTAGAAAGTTGTAAGACCAGAATTGAGGCAATCTAAGTTAGAATTAGTGAGAATGAGGATAAAGTATCTGGCACCAGCATATTTGAGGAAAAATCTGATGAAAGAGTTTTAAAAAATGAAGAAACCCTAAGCATCATGTGGGATTCTATCAAGAGAAATACCCTACAAGTAATTGGAGTACAAGAACAGTGGGGGATAACAGAAAATACAGAGAGAATTGTTGAAGGTTTATTGGCAAAAACTTCCCTGATATCATGAAAGATGAGAAGATATCTATCCAAGATGCTCATCAACCCCACATAAGGTAGATCCCAAAAGACAATAAAATCAAACTTGCCAAAATGAAAGATAAAGATAGAATTTTAAGAATGGCTAGGGATAAATGAAAGTCAACTACAAAGGAGAGTCAATAAGAATAAGCTAGAACTACTCGGCAGAAAACATGCAGGCAAGAAGGCAATGGGATGACATATACATAAACCACTGAAAGAAAAAAATTGCCAGCCAAGAATCATATATCCAGGAAAACCGCCTCTCAAATATAAAGGTGAAATTACGACATTTCTAGATAATTGGAAGTTTAAGGAATTTGCAAAAACCAAACCAAAACTACAAGAACTACTAAAGGGAGTTCTCTGGTTAGAAAATTAATAACATTGGATAACAATCCAAGACTAGAACATAGGACAGAGCAAACAAATATCAACCCAGATAGGGAAACCACAAAAATAAATCAAGATTAAAAAAATGCTCAAAACAGGGAAACAGATGAAATTATATAGAAGATGACAACATTAAATCAATAAAGGGGGACTAAAAAATGTAGTCATAGGTCTTTTATACGGAGAGGAAGTCAAGATGATGTAAAGAGATAAAAGTCTGGTTGAAACTTAGAAATACAGATGTAAATATTAAGATAATCACAAAGGAGGCTAACAATCTTACACATCTAAATAAAATACAAGAAAAACATAAAGACTCAGCAAAAACAAAATCAACAACAATGAAAAAGGAAAACACAGTATACAAAGAAAAACTACTCAGCACAAAAAATTAAGTGGAAAAAAGAAACTGTCAACACACAAAAAAGAACTCCAAAATGACAGTACTGAACTCATACTTATCCATAATTAAGTTGAATGTAAATGGACTAAATGCACCAATAAAGAGACAGAGAGTGGCAGAATGGATTAAAAAAAAAAAACAAAAACATGATCCGTCTGTATGCTGCCTGCAAGAGATCTACCTTAGACTTAAAGACACGAACAAACTAAAACTCAAAGGATGGGGAAATAAATATATCAAGTAAACAACAATCAAAAAAGAGAGGGAGTGGGAATATTAATTTCTGACAAAATAGTCTTTAAAGTTAAATCCACCACAAAGGATAAGAAAGGACAGTATATGATGATTAAAGGGACAATGTATCAGGAGGATATAACCATATAACATATTTTCACACCCAACGACAGGGCTTCAAGAGACATAACACATTCTCTAACAACACTGAAAAGAGAAACAGACGGCTCCACAATAATAGTAGGAGACTTCAACACACCACTTTCAGTGAAGAACAGAACATCCAGAAAGAAGCTCAATAAACACTTGGAAGATCTATATGCCACAATCGACCAACTTGACCTCATTGACATATATGGAATGCTCCACCCAAAAGCAGCCAAGTATACCTCCTTTTCCAACACACATGGAACATTCTCCAGAATAGACCACATATTAAGTCATAAAGCAAGCCTTGACAGAATTAAAAACATGAAAATATTACAAAGCAACTTATCTGGCCATAAAGCCATAAAAGTAGAAATCAATAACAGAAAAAGCAGGGAAAAGAAATCAAACACTTGGAAACTGAACACCTTACTCAAGAATGACTGGGTTATAGCAGAAATTAAGGATGGAATAAAGGAATTCATAGAATCCAAAGAGAATGAAAATACTTCCTATCAGAACTATAGGGACACAGCTAACTCCATGCTCAGAGGTCAATTTATAGCAATAAATCCACAAATTCAAAAAGAAAAAAGGGTTAAAATCAAACAATTATCCCTACAAGTTGAACAAATAGAAAGAGAGCAACAAAAGAAACTCTCAGGCACCAGAAGAAAGCAAATAATAGAAATTAGAGCAGAGTTAAATGAGAGAACAGAAAAACAATTGAAAGAGCTAACAAAACCAAAAGCTGGTTCTTTGAAAAGATTAATAAATTCGATAAACCATCGGCCAAACTGACAAAAGAAACAGGAGACGAAGCAAATAACCCAGATAAGAAATGAGATGGGCAATATCACAACAGACCCAACTGAAATTAGAAAGCATCATACCAGAACACCATGAAAAAATGTACTGTAACAAATTTGAAAACCTAGAAGAAATGGACAAATTTCTAGAAACACACTACCTACCTAAACTAACACAAACAGAGATGGAACAACTAAATAAACAAAAGAAAATATTGAAAAGGAAATTAAAAAACTCCCAACAACAACAACAAAAAAAGCCCTAGCCCTGACGCTTTACTGGAGAATTTTACCAAACTTTCAGAGAAGAGTTAACACCACTACTACTAAAGGTATTTCAGAGCATAGAAGAAGATGGAACACTCCCAAACTCATTCTATGAAGCCAGCTTATCCCTGATACCAAAACCACGTAAAAACACCACAAGAAAAGAAAATTACAGACTTATATCCCTCAAGAACATAGACACAAAAATCCTTAACAAAATTGTAGCCAATAGAACTCAACAACATATCAAAAAAATAATTCACCGAGGCGGGGCCAAGATGGTGGACTAGGTGGACGCTACCGCGGATCCCTCTTGCAACAAAGACTCGGAAAAACAAGTGAATCGATCACATACATAACAATCTACGAACTCTGAACAACAAACACAGATTTAGAGACGGAGAACGAACAAATACGGGGAGAAAGCGATTGTTTTCAGAGCCAGGAGCCAGCGTACCAGGCAGGTGACCTTCGGAGCCCGATTTGGTGCAGAGCCCAGGGGGGCAGACGGCACAGACAAGGGGCCCAGCCCTAGCCCCCGAACTCATCCCGGGAGGGAGCCCAGCTGGTTGGCGCGGGCCGCGTGGTGGCGCAGCCGGTGGGAGAAGTCCCCAGGAGGCAGTGACTGGTCTTGGAGCGGGGAGAGCAGCGTCCAAGCCGGGGAGCCATCCCGCCAGGAGTTTGGTGTGGAGCGGGCGTGGCACGAGCGCGGGGACCAGCTACATTTCCCTAAATTGACCCCGGAGGGGCGCCCAGCCATTCGTGCGGGTGGTGCCCACCCAGCTCGTGCGAGCGGTGCGGCGAGCCGGAGGGAGAAGTCCCCGGGAGGAAGTGACTGGTCTTGGAGCGGGGAGAGCAGCGTCCCAGCCGGGGAGCCGTCCCACCGGGATTTTGGCGGGTGCAGGCGGGGCGTGAGCGCTGGGATCAGCTACATTCCCCTGAATTGACCCCGGGGCTGTCCCAACCGGTTCACGCAGGCCCAGCCAGTTCGCGTGGGCGGCGTGGTGGAGCAGCCGGTGGAAGAAGTCCCTGGGAGGCAGTGGCTGGTCTTGGAGCAGGGAGAGCAGAGTCCCAGCCGAGACGCGCAGTCGCGACTCAGGCGTGGGGAGCTGCTCTGCTCTCCTGAGCTGACCCCGGGGGGGGAGCCCACCCGGTTCGCGGGAGCGGCGCATGACGCAGCTGGCGGGACAGGGAGTCCCCTGGACGCAGCAACTGATTTTGGAGACGGGAGTGCACCGTCCCAGTAGGGGAGCCTTAACCTTGGGGGTGGGGCTGACAGTGGAGGATCTGACCGTGACGCCAGCGGGCCAGACTCCCCGGGGGGCAATCTCCACACAGCCAGTACATACAGGTGACGCGTCCCACGGAAATCTCAGATATAAGAGTCAATCCAAGTAAGACAAACAACTCTGGCTATCTTCTGAGGTGCTACACTCCTAGCTCTCTGATCCCTCCCCCACCCTCCCCAGGCAGCTCCATTAACATCCGAATAGCCTGAGCCAGAGGGAGAACTCTGATAGGGATCTAACTGAATTTTTTTTTTAGCGGATTTTCTAGAAAAACTAGTTTCCCAGTGATGGCTCGGAGACAGCAGTCCATATCAAACCACATGAAGCAGACCATGACAGCTTCTCCAACCCCCCAAAGAAAAGAATCAAAATCTTTCCCAAATGAAGATACAATCCTGGAATTATCAGATACAGAATATAAAAAACTAATTTACAGAATGCTTCAAGACATCACAAATTAAATTAGGCTAACTGCAGAAAAAGCCAAGGAACACACTGATAAAACTGTTGAAGAAATCAAAAAGATTATTCAAGAACATAGTGGAAAAATTAATAAGTTGCAAGAATCCATAGAGAGACAGCATTCAGAAATCCAAAAGATTAACAATAAAATTACAGAATTAGACAACGCAATAGGAAGTCAGAGGAGCAGACTCAAGCAATTAAAATGTAGACTGGGACATCTGGAGTACCAGGGAATCAACACCAACATAGCTGAAAAAAAATCAGACAAAAGAATTAAAAAAAATGAAGAAACCCTAAGAATCACGTGGGACTCTATCAAGAAGGATAACTTGCGAGTGATTGGAGTCCCAGAACAGGGAGGGGGGACAGAAAACACAGACAAAATAGTTGAAGAACTCCTAACACAAAACTTCCCTGACATCATGAAAGACGAAAGGATATCTATCCAAGATGCTCATGGAACCCCATTTAAGATTGATCCAAAAAGAAAAACACCAAGACATATTATCATCAAACTCGCCAAAACCAAAGATAAACAGAAAATTTTAAAAGCAGCCAGGGAGAAAAGAAAAGTTTCCTTCAAGCGAGAATCAATAAGAATAAGTTCAGACTACTCAGCAGAAACCATGCAGGCAAGAAGGGAATGGGACGACGTATACAGAACACTGAAGGAGAAAAACTGCCAACCAAGGATCATATATCCAGCAAAACTCGCTCTGAAATATGAAGGAGAAATTAAGATATTTACAGATAAACACAAGTTTAGAGAATTTGCAAAAACCAAACCAAGGCTACGAGAAATGCTAAAGGAGATTGTTTGGTCAGATGACCAATAATATCAGGTACCAGCACAATACAAGGTCACAAAACAGAACGTCCTGATATCAACTCAAATAGGGAAATCACAAAAACAAACAAATTAAGATTAATTCTAATAAATAAATAAATAAACAAAATAATACACATAACAGGGAATCATGGAAATCAATAGATAAAAGATCACAATAATCAAAAAGAGGGACTAAATATAGGAGGCATTGAACTGCCAGATGGAGAGTGATACAAGGCGATATAGAACGATACAAGTTAGGTTTTTACTTAGAAAATTAGGGGTAAATAATAAGGTCACCACAAAAAGGAATATCAACTCCATAACTCAAGAAAAAAGCCAAGAAAAACGTAACGACTCAACTAACATAAAGTTAAACATTATGAAAATGAGGATCTCACAAGCTACTAAGAAAAACGTCTCAGCACAAAAAAGTATGTGGAAAAATGAAATGGCCAACAACACACATGAAAAGGCATCAAAATGACAGCACTAAAAACTTATTTATCTATAATTATGCTGAATGTAAATGGACTAAATGCACCAATAAAGAGACAGAGAGTCACAGACTGGATAAAGAAACACGATCCGTCTATATGCTGCCTACGAGAGACACACCTTAGACTTAGAGACACAAACAAACTAAAACTCAAAGGATGGATAAAAATATATCAAGCAAACAATAAGCAAAAAAGAAGAGGAGTAGCAATATTAATTTCTGACAAAATAGACTTTAGACTTAAATCCACCACAAAGGATAAAGAAGGACACTATATAATGATAAAAGGGACAATTGATCAGGAAGACATAACCATATTAAATATTTATGCACCCAGTGACAGGGCTCAAGATACATAAATCAAATTTTAACAGAATTGAAAAGTGAGATAGACATCTCCACAATTATAGTAGGAGACTTCAACACACCACTTTCGGAGAAGGACAGGACATCCAGTAAGAAGCTCAATAGAGACACGGAAGACCTACTTACAACAATCAACCAACTTGACCTCACTGACTTATACAGAACTCTCCACCCAACTGCTGCAAAATATACTTTTTTTCTAGTACACATGGAACATTCTCTAGAATAGACCACATATTAGGTCATAAAACAAATCTTTGCAGAGTCCAAAACATCGAAATATTACAAAGCATCTTCTCAGACCACAAGGCAATGAAACTAGAAATCAATAACAGAAAAACGAGGGAAAAGAAATCAAATACTTGGAAAATGAACAATACCCTCCTGAAAAAAGACTGGGTTATAGAAGACATCAAGGAGGGAATAAGGAAATTCTTAGAAAGCAACGAGAATGAAAATACTTCCTATCAAAACCTCTGGGACACAGCAAAAGCAGTGATCAGAGGCCAATTTATATCGATAAATGCACACATACAAAAAGAAGAGAGAGCCAAAATCAGAGAACTGTCCCGACAACTTGAACAAATAGAAACTGAGCAACAAAAGAATCCATCAGGCACCAGAAGAAAACAAATAATAAAAATTAGAGCTGAAGTAAATGAATTAAAACAGAAAAACAATTGAAAGAATTAACAAAGCCAAAAGCTGGTTCTTTGAAAAAATTAACAAAACTGATAAACCATTGGCTAGACTGACTAAAGAAAAACAGGAAAGGAAACAAATAACCCGAATAAGAAACGAGAAGGACCACATCACAACAGAACCAAATGAAATTAAAAGAATCATTTCAGATTACTACAAAAAATTGTACTCTAACAAATTTGAAAACCTGGAAGAAATGCATGAATTCTTGGAAAAACACTACCTACCTAAACTAACACATTCAGAAGTAGAACAACTAAATAGACCCATAACAAAAAAAGAGATTGAAATGGTAATCAAAAAACTTCCAACAAAAAAAAGTCCTGGCCCAGACGGCTTCACTGCAGAGTTCTACCAAACCTTCAGAGAAGACTTAACACCACTACTACTGAAGGTATTTCAAAGCATAGAAAAAGACGGAATACTACCCAACTCATTCTATGAAGCCACCATCTCCCTGATACCAAAACCAGGTAAAGACATTACAAAAAAAGAAAATTATAGACCTATATCCCTCATGAACATAGATGCAAAAATCCTCAACAAAATTCTAGCCAATAGAATCCAACAACACATCAAAAAAATAATTCACCCTGACCAAGTGGGATTTATACCAGGTATGCAAGGCTGGTTTAATATCAGAAAAACCATTAATGTAATCCATCACATAAATAAAACAAAGATAAAAACCACATGATCTTATCAATAGATGCAGAAAAGGCATTTGACAAAGTTCAACACCCATTTATGATAAAAACTCTTACCAAAATAGGAATTGAAGGAAAATTCCTCAACATAATAAAGGGCATCTATGCAAAGCCAACGGCCAATATCACTCTAAATGGAGAGAACCTGAAAGCATTTCCCTTGAGAACGGGAACCAGACAAGGATGCCCTTTATCACCGCTCTAATTCAACATAGTACTTGAAGTCCTAGCCAGGGCAATTAGGCTAGACAAAGAAATAAAGGGTATCCGGATTGGCAAGGAAGAAGTAAAGCTATCACTATTTGCAGATCACATGATCGTATACACGGAAAACCCTAAGGAATCCGCCAGAAAACTACTGAAACTAATAGAAGAGTTTGGCAGAGTCTCAGGTTATAAAATAAACATACAAAAATCACTTGGATTCCTCTACATCAACAAAAAGAACACCGAAGAGGAAATCACCAAATCAATACCATTCACAGTAGCCCCCAAGAAGATAAAATACTTAGGAATAAATCTTACCAAGGATGTAAAAGACCTATACAAAGAAAACTACAAAGCTCTACTACAAAAAATTCAAAAGGACATACTTAAGTGGAAAAACATACCCTGCTCATGGATAGGAAGACTTAACATAGTAAAAATGTTTATTCTACCAAAAGCCATCCATACATATAACGCACTTCCGATCCAAATTCCAATGACATATTTTAAGGGGATAGAGAAACAAATCACCGATTTCATATGGAAGGGAAAGAACCCCCAGATAAGCAAAGCATTACTGAAAAAGAAGAAGAAAGTGGGAGGCCTCACTCTACCTGATTTCAGAACCTATTATACAGCTACAGTAGTCAAAACAGCCTGGTACTGGAACCACAACAGGCACATAGACCAATGGAACAGAATTGAGAACCCAGATAGAAATCCATCCAAGTATGAGCAGCTGATATTTGACAAAGGACCAGTATCAGTTAATTGGGGAAAAGATAGTCTTTTTAACAAATGGTGCTGGTATAACTGGATATCCATTTGCAAAAGAATGAAACAGGACCCATACCTCACACCATGCACAAAAACTAACTCCAAGTGGATCAAAGACCTAAACATAAAGACTAAAACGATAAAGATCATGGAAGAAAAAATAGGGACAACCCTAGGAGCCCTAATACAGGGCATAAACAGAATACAAAACATTACCAAAAATGATGAAGAGAAACCAGATAACTGGGAGCTCCTAAAAATCAAACACCTATGCTCATCTAAAGACTTCACCAAAAGAGTAAAAAGACCACCTACAGACTGGGAAAGAATATTCAGCTATGACATCTCAGACCAGCGCCTGATCTCTAAAATCTACATGATTCTGCCAAAACTCAACCACAAAAAGACAAACAACCCAATCAAGAAGTGGGCAAAGGATATGAACACACATTTCACTAAAGAAGATATTCAGGCAGCCAACAGATACATGAGAAAATGCTCCCGATCATTAGCCATTAGAGAAATGCAAATTAAAACTACGATGAGATTCCATCTCACACCAACTAGACTGGCATTAATCCAAAAAACACAAAATAATAAATGTTGGAGAGGCTGCGGAGAGATTGGAACTCTCATACACTGCTGGTGGGATTGTAAAATGGTACAACCACTTTGGAAATCCATCTGGCGTTATCTTAAACAGTTAGAAATAGAACTACCATACAACCCAGAAATCCCACTCCTCGGAATATACCCTAGAGATACAAGAGCCTTCACACAAACAGATATATGCACACCCATGTTTATTGCAGCTCTGTTTACAATAGCAAAAAGCTGGAAGCAACCAAGGTATCCATCAACTGATGAATGGGTAAATAAATTGTGGTATATTCACACAATGGAATACTACGCATCGATAAAGAACAGTGACAAATCTCTGAAACATTTCATAACATGGAGGAATCTGGAAGGCATTATGCTGAGCGAAATGAGTCAGAGGCAAAAGGACAAATATTGTATAAGACCACTATTATAAGATCTTGAGAAATAGAAAAAACTGAGAAGAACACATACTTTTGTGGTTACGAAGGGGGGAGGGAGGGAGGGAGGGAGAGGTTTTTTATTGATCAATCAGTAGATAAGAACTGCTTTGGGAGAAGGGAAAGACAACACTCAATACAAGGAAGGTCAGCCCAATTGGACTGGACCAAAAGCAAAGAGGTTTCCGGGATAAAATGAATGCTTCAAAGGTCAGCGGAGCAGGGGCTGGGATCTGGGGAACATGGTTTGAGGGGACTTCTAAGTCAATTGGCAAAATAATTCTATTATGAAAACATTCTGCATCCCACTTTGAAATGTGGCGTCTGGGGTCCTAAATGCCAACAAGCAGCCATCTAAGATACATCAATTGGTCTCAACCCACCTGGAGGAAAGGAAAATGAAGAACACCAAGGTCACACAACAACTAAGAACCCAAGAGACAGAAAGGGCCACATGAACCAGAGACCTACATCATCCTGAGACCAGAACTAGTTGGTGCCCAGCCACAATCGATGACTGCCCTGTCAGGGAGCACAACAGAGAACTCCTGAGGGAGCAGGAGATCAGTGGGATACAGACCCCAAATTCTCATAAAAAGACCATACTTAATGGTCTGACTGAGAGTAGGGGAATCCCGGCGGCAATGCTCCCCAGACCTTCTTTTGGCACAGGGCAGGAACCATCCCCGAAGACAACTCATCAGACATGAAAGGGACTGGTCAGAGGGTGGGAGAGAGATGCTGATGAAGAGTGAGCTAATTAAGTCAGGTGGACACTTGAGAGTGTGTTGGCAACTCTTGACTGGAGGGGGGATGGGAAGATAGAGAGAGAGGGAAGATGGCAAAATTGGCACGAAACGAGAGACTGAAAGGGCTGACTCAATAGGGGGAGAGCAAGTGGGAGAAGGGAGTAAGATGTATGTAAACTTACATGTGACAGACTGATTGGAATTGTAAATGTTCACTTGAAGCTTAATAAAAGTTAATTAAAAAAAAATAATAATTCACCATGACCAAGTGAGATTCATACCAGGTATGTAGGATGGTTCAACATTAGAAAATCAATTTAATCCACCATATAAATAAAACAAAAGACAAGAACCACATGATCTTATCAATTGATGCAGAAAAGGCATTTGACAATGTCCAACACCCATTCATGATAAAAACTCTCAGCAAAATAGGAATAGCAGGAAAATTCCTCAACACCGTAAAGGGCATTTATACAAAGCCAATCACCCACATCATCCTAAATGGAGAGAGTCTGAAAGCATTCCCCTTGAGAGCTGGAACTAGAAAAGTATGCGCTTTATCACCACTCTTATTCAACATTGCGCTGGAGGTCCTACCCAGAGCAATTAGACTAGATAAAGAAATAAAGGGCATCCAAACTGGTAAGGAAGAAGTGAAAGTATCTCTATTTGCAGATGACATGATCTTATATACAGAAAACCCTAAAGAATTCTTTAAAAGTTGCTGAAACTAACAGAAGAGTTCAGCAGAATATCAGGATACAAGATAAACATACAAAAATCATTTGGATTCCTCTATACTAACAATAGGAAACCCTGGTGGCTTAGTAGTTAAGTGCTACTGGTGCAAACCAAAGGGTCGGCAGTTCGAATCCAGCAGGCGGTCCTTGGAAACTCTATGGGGCAGTTCTACTCTGTTCTACAGGGTCGCTATGAGTCGGAATTGACTTGACGGCACTGGGTTTGGTTTTTTTGGTATACCAACAAACAGAACGTCAAAGAGGAAATCACCAAAACAATTACAGTTACCATAGCTCTCAAGAAGATAAAATACTTAGGAATAAATCTAACCAGAGATGTAAAAGATCTATAAAAAAAACTACAAGCCACTACTGCAAGAAACTAAGAGACTTATATAAATGGAAAAACATACTTTGCTCATGGATAGGAATAATCAACTCAGTAAAAACATCTTTCTATCCAAAGATATCTAAAGATAAAATGCAATCTTGAGCCAAATTCTGACATTTTTAAATGAGATGGAGAAGCAAATCACCAACTTCATATGGAAGGGAAAGAGGTCCCAGGTAATTAAAGCATTACTGAAAAAGAAGAACAAAGTGGAAGTCCTCACTGTACCTGATTTTAAAACATACTATACTGCCACAGTAGTCAAAACAGCCTGGTACCGGTACAACAACAGATACATAGACCGATGGAACAGAATTGAGAATCCAGACATAAATCCATCCACATATGAGCAGCTGAAACTTGACAAAGGCCCAAAGTCAGTTAAATGGGGAAAGACAGTCTCTTTAACAAATGGCAGTGGCATAACTGGATATCTGTCTGCAAAAAAATTAAGTAAGACCCTTACCTCACACCATGCACAAAAACTAACTCAAAATGGATCTAAAACAGTAAAGGTCATGGAAAAAAAAATAGGGACAAAGCTAGGAGCCCTAATACATGGCATAAACAGTATACAAAACATTACTAGCAATGCACAAACACCAGAAAAGAAAATAGATAACTTGGAACTCCTAAAAATCAAACACTTATGCTCATTCAAAGACTTCACCAAAAGAGTAAAAAGGTAACCTACAAACTGGGAAAAAGTTTTTGGCTACTAAAAATCCGATCAGCATCTGATCTCTACAATAAAAAGACAAATAACCCAATTAAAAAATGGGCAAAGGATATGAACAGACACTTCAGTAAAGAAGACATTCAGGTGGCTAAGAGATACATGAAGAAATGCTCACAATCATTAGCCGTTAGAGAAATATGAATCAAAACTACAATGAGGTACCATCTCACTTCAACAAGGCTGGCATTAATCCAAAAAACAGAAAATAATAAATGTTGGAGAGGTTGTGGAGAGACTGGAACACTTACACACTGCCGGTTGTAAAATAAAATGGTCCAACCATTTTGGAAATCTATTTGGCGCTTCCTTAAAAAGCTAGAAATAGAACTGTCATATGATCCAGCAATCCCACTCCTTGGAATATATCCTAGAGAAATAAGAGCCTTCACACGAACAGATATATGCACAACACTGTTTACAACAGCAAAAAGAGAGAAGCAACCAATGTACCCATCAAGGGAGGAATGGATAAATAAATTATGGTATATTCATATAATGGAATTCTATGCAACGATTAAGGACCATGATGAATCCGTGAAACATCTCATAATATGGAGGAATCTGGAAGGCATTATGTTGAGTAAAATTAGTCAGTTGCAAAAGGACAAATATTGTATGAGACCACTATCATAAGAAATCAAGAAAGTTTAAACACAGAAGAAAATATTCTTTCATGGTTATGAGGGTGGAAAGGGTGGGAGAGGGGTATTCACAAATTAGATAATAGACAAGAACTATTTTAGGTGAAGGAAGAGACAACATACAATACAGGATAGGTCAGCACTACTGGACTAAAGCAAAGAAGTTTCCTGAATGCAACAAGTCTTCGAAGGCCAGAGTAGCAGAGACGGGGGTCTGGGGATCATGGTTTTAGGGGACATCTAGGTCAATTAGCATAACAAAATGTATTAAGAAAATGCTCTGCATCTCACTTTGGTTAGTGGTGTCTGGGGTCTTAAACGCTAGTAAATGGCCATCTAAGATGCATCAATTTGTTTCAACCCACCTGGAGCAAAGGAGAATGAAGAACACCAAAGACACAAGGTAAATAATGAGCCCAAGAGACAGAAAGGGCCACATAAACTAGAAACTACATCAGCCTGAGATCAGAAGAATTAGATGGTGCCTGGCTACACCCGAAGACTACCCTGACAGGGAACACAACAGAGAATTCCTGAAGGAGCAGGAGAACGGTGGGATGCAGATCTCAAATTCTCATTAAAAAAACAGCCTTAATGAATGGTATGACTGAGACTAGATGGACCCCAGAGGTCATGATTCCTGGGCCTTCTGTAGCCCAAGACGAACCATTCCCAAACTCAACTCTTCAGACGGGGATTGGACTGGAGTATAAGGCAGAAAATTATACTGGTGAGGAGTGAGATTCTTGGCTCAAGTAAACACAGGAGACTATGTGGGCAGCTACAATCTGGAGGCAAGATGAGAAGTCAGAGGGGGACAGGAGCTGGATGAATGGACAAGGGGAATACAGGGTGGAGAGGAGGACTGTGCTGTTTCTTTATGGGGAGAGTAGCTGGGAGTACATAGTAAGGTGTACATAAGTTTTTGTACAAGAGACTGACATGATTTGTAAACTTTCACTTTACGCACAATAGATAAAAAAAGGAAAGAAAGTCAAGTCCTCTGTTAGAGTCTTATGTGGGAAAATTATACTCTTGCCTATGAAAAAGAATTAGCAATATACATGACATATCATAGACTTTCAGAAGAGGAGAGTATTTTTGAGTGATTGAGTTTTCAGGATACTAATACGATCTGTTCAGCTTCAGTAAATTCAAGTGGGCCTCACTATCTGTAATGTGAAAAGCTCCACAGTAGACTTTGTTTTGCATCCTAGGGTAAGAACTACTTCATTTCAGTATGTTAAGACTGACCATATGAGATAATATTGTAAAGAATTAGAATAATACATTAAGTCACTAGTATTTTAAGTACTGACTCCCCAATTTACTTCCTACTTTTATGGAATATATGATGAGTACTTGACTGCCCAATTTACTTCCTACTTTTATAGAATGTATGATGTTGTTGTAGGAAGACATAAGTACTTCAAGTGCTTGACTCCCTAGTTTACTGCCTGGTCTTATAGAATGCAATATGTCCTCAGAAGAAGTAAAAAGTCAGTTGATCTCTGGAAACATGTGCAACTAATATTCAGATTTAAGAATATGTATAAATCATTCGGAAACCCTGGTGGCATAGTGGTTAAGTGCTCAGGCTGCTAACCAAAGGGTTGGCAGTTCGAATCCGCCAGGCACTCCTTGGAAAATTCTGTGGGGCAGTTCTACTCTGTCCTATAGGGTCACTATGAATCAGAATTGATTCAACAGCAAGGAGTTTAAATAAAATATCAAATTTTATAAGAATTTGTTTTTATCGCAGAAAAATCTTTGCTAAATACAAAGAGGTAAAGCAGTTCAATTCATGAAGAGATCATATGGCAATCCCATGCACATTAAATTCAAAATGGTCATTTTATTCAGTAGAAAACAAAAATAATTTAAATTGAGTCACTTGTTCCATAAGAGCATGAAGGAAAAATATTGTGTGATTGGAAGGGTCCCTTAGAATGATTAGGTTTACGTGAATTGTATTTACCTCAAAGTGAGGAGAGAACAAAATGAAAATAATATCGCCATTTAATCAAAGGGTGAATGTGTTAATTCACCTACCTACTTTTTTTTTAAAGTTTAAACACCTTGAGTTTGAACTGTCATAAGTAGATTCAGTAGGCCAAGAGGTCTAGACAGAAAACCTGTTCCAATTACTGAATATGATAAAATATGTGTCTTAGTTATCTATTGCTGCTATAGTAGAAATACCATAAGTGGATAGCTTCAACAAAGAAAAATTTATTCTCTCTCAGCCTAGTAGGCTAGAAGTCCAAATTCAAGGTGTCAGCTCCTGGGGAAGGCTTTCTCTGTTGGCTCTGGAGGAAGGTCCTTGTCACCAATCTTCCCATGGGCTAGGAGCTTCTCCATGCAGGTATCTCAGGTCCAAAGGATGAGCTCTGCTCCCGGCACTGCTTTCTTGGTGGCATGAGGTCCCCAACTCTGTGCTTGCTTCCCTTTCCTTTTATCTCTTGAAAGATAAAAAATGGTGCAGGCCATACCCCAGGGAAACCCCCTTTACATTGGATCAAGGATGCGACCTGAGCAAGGGTGTTACATCCCACCCTAATCCTCTTTAACCACAGGCAAAGATTATGATTTATAACACATAGGAAATTCACAAAATGGAGGACAGCCACACAGTACTGGGAGCCATGGCCTAACCAAGTTGACACATATTTTGGGGGGACACAATTCAGTCCATTGCAATAGGTATCAGCAATCAAGAGTGGAACATATTTCCAGATCATTTCTGAAGAGAAAGTTAGCTTGGAAGAATACTATAGTAAAATTAAGAAAAAAAGGGAGAAAAATTTTGAGAGTTTACACAAATCACTTTTCTTAACAGTTTTCTGATATACACTTTTGTTCTACATTCTTTCCAAGTATCAATGTTGAAAAACACAAGATTATTTGAGGTCATAGCCTTTCAGTAACTGAAATAATGATCCCCATTTTTTTTTAAAGTAATGATATATCTAAATTCAATCTCTTTCTCAACACTGAATTCATTAAGATATTTCTTTGTTTTGTTCTGGTACCATTACCTGACAGTGATTAAAACAACATTTTTCACACAGTAGGCACTTAAACAGTTTTCATATGAATGGGTTTATGTCATAAAGAAGACAGCTAATTTAAAACTTGTCATTAAAAACAAGAGGATGATCTTTCTTCTGACTAAATTAATTTAAATAATCAACATGATAATATAAGTATGAAATAATAAATAAAAATTTATGTCAATCTAAAATGGTGTTAATCAAGATGGTTTCATCTTCTGCTGAGACAAACCATGCTTCTTTGTTCAGAAAACATTGACTTCAGTTGAGTGTTTTTGACTGTTCTAAGGAATAATTATTATTTATGCATAAGCAATACCATTAATTGTGAGAAACTTGATAGTAAATAAAAGTGCATTAATTTAAGTAATTTTAGTTCTGTCACATGGACAGGGCCACTGTGTAGGCTTATGTGCACAAGAAAAAATCTGTGAGAGCATATTAAATGTTGCCTACTAGGGAAAACTAGTTAATACGAAGATGCTGCTTATGAACAGGATGACTGTGAACATTAAAATATAAAGAAATGTATTAGATGAGGTATAAGAACAAAATTCAGAACCTAAGCCCCACAAATTTCTTGAGCATATTTAATCTTCAGTAAAGTTAATTGGGGGGTCATCATCATATACATGGTAACTGAGTTACAAGATTTCATAGAGAGTAAGAGTTAAAGTTGAGAAGAGAAAGAGAACCTATCACTTGGTTTAAAAATTTTCAACACTTAATGACAAAAGAAGTTGGTGGGGGGGTGGAAATCAGGCGAAAGTGTTGTCATGGAAAACAAGATAAAAGCAAGTTTATCTGTTTTGTTTACCGTTGAAGGCCTAGCACCTAAAATAGTGGCTGACAGAGAATGTTGTTCAGAATTTTGTTGAATGACTGAATGAGTGATAAATGAGGAAGACTGATCAAGCCAGTAGATCATAGTGACAGGGAGAGAAAGAGTGTTGCCCGATCAAATGGCACCAGCCTTAAAGAACAAAGATTTTTATTTCTGTAAGAAGGAGAGGGAACTTCAGTGAGGATCAAGGAGGACATCATGGAGTGAAAAAAAAAAAGTCACCACTTAAGAAGGCTTCAAGGAAAGGATTGAGGCAGCAGGTGTGGAGCAAGGGTTTTAGAATCTTTGTAGGTAAAAGGTAGGGAAAGCATAATGGCAAAGGCAAGAAAGTGTTTTGTTAGGAATGAAATATGCCCAGAGGGTGGGGAGGAGGTGCTTTGTTTGGTCATTGATGAAAGGACAAATGAGAGATATGATAGATTGCTTCCTTGAGCTGGATGGGCCATGGACAATGGGCCTATTGCCCACAACACTTGTCTTATCTAAGGGGTTGATAGAGGTCTCAGACTGAACTTGATACATGGCTGGCATGTATCAAGATTTACAATGGCCAGATTTTTCATTATTGAGCTACAGGGCATGTGAAATTGCTAAATTTAAAGATAAATCCTTCTCCCCCAATAAAAGCAATAACAATTTAACTAACAGGAAAATTAAGTAATAATTTATGCTGTCTTAAAAATCTTTCTCAAGTGGTCTAATTTTTAAAATTTAGTTAGAAAACCTACTAGATTACACAGTCGTAGGAATTCATCTCTTTATATTATTTCCCTTAGGACTTGGGGATGTTTATGTATTAAAAAAAAAAAAATTTTTTTTTGCTAAAACAACATTAAGTACAATAAAAAAAAATAGTAAGGGAAAAAGGGTGTTATTTAATATATCCAATATGGTCACATTTAAAATGTACGTACACAGAGACATTCATCTGGAAAGATATATGTACTGTATATCATAGTCACAATTTATTTTACTAGTTAGAGAGATTATGGTGATTTATATTTTTCTAATTTTGCTTATGTAAACATGTTTTCTACAAAGAGTATGCACTGTTTTGTACAAAAATATTTTAAAAATTGTATGGTTAGTATGATTCCAACTATGTTTTTAATGATAAAGAAAAATGATAGTAACAAAACACACTAAAATGCTAACAATATTTTTTCTGGATAATAGAATCTGGGATGAATTTTATTACACCTCTATGCTTTTCTGTGTTTTCTAAATTTCCTACAGTGAGATCGAAAGCAATATTTTAATGATAAAATTAAAAGGATAAAAATTAATGATAAAATACATTAAGAATCATCAGATAAAATTTTGTATATGTCATGTGAGTACAAATGTATAAAATACATATGCACAGCAAAAATACTGGAAGGCAGTTTTCAATAAGTGCAGATGGCAGATGAGAAAGCTTGCATAGGGATATGGCAGTGTATATGGAGAAGAGGCTATGGAAGTTGTGAAGATAGGAAAAAGTGGTGATATCCAGGACCTTATGGTATAGAAATTCTAGTCTCAGCCAGAGAATCCAAAGGGTGAGACAACCTTCAGACTGATTATCCTGGGAAATTTCAACCATGCTTTGTGAGGAGAGGACAGACATCTATTATGCAGGGGTCAACTTATACCTAGAGACTTCGGAGAATGAGAAGATACATTTGCTGGGTCAGCTACCATCTCCCATTTCTTTTTCAGCTGGAGAAAGTCCTATTCCTTTTTCCCACAGAGAAGCTGCTTTTTGAGAGTTGTTTGTAGAGCTGGTTATTAGTTTGACATTTATTGTCTAAACCTTGTTTCCTAGACTTAAGCCTTTCTTTAAGATAACAGTTCTGTTTTATGTAGCTTAATACAAAGACTTGCTGCAGGTACACACACTTCCCTGTTTCAGTAGTAACATTTCCTTGAACCCCTGTCATAAATTTAAATGTGCAAAAATTAATATGAAGAAGGTTTTGGTGCCAGTTAAATATGTGACATCTATGATAGACATTTTATTATATCTATCAGAATTTAAAATGCAGACATGCTTTGACTAAATAATACTTCTAGGAATTTCCCTAATGATATACAGGTATGTGCACATATGTGAATATTTTGTATATATGAAAATGTTAATTTTAGCATCGTCTATTACAGAAAACATTGGAAATCACCTAATTTTATCTTAATAAATTAAAAATATAATTCATCCATAGGATGGAATACTATGGAGTCACTACATATAGTGAAAAAAGTAAGGTACAAAAGAGAAAGCACAGTATATTCCTATTTATGTGAAATAAAGAAGACAACATGTACACCCACACCAACATCATAGAATATTCTGTAAGAACACATACAATACAAAACCGGTAAACAGTTGCCTGTGGTGAGAGTGAGGGTAGACGACTGGAAAGGTAGAAGCGATATTTTCTTTTGTAATACTAGATATTTTTTACTCTGTGCATGCATTAATTTTTCAATTAAAGCATGTAAAATATCATTTTTAAAAACACTGGCTAATACTTCAAATAAAAATATTAATTTATACATCAGAGAATCCTGTACTCTAAATGTTGAAAAAAAAAAAAAACCTGAACGCCTCTGGTTTTTGAATCTCTCTATGAAACTCTTAGCAAGTGATCATCCCACCTTCACATGGACACCTTAAATGACTGTGAACCTGCCAGCCTGTGAACAGTGTTTGGTCTGGTCAAGTTTTTAGAGAGTTGTTTTCCATATTGAACTGAATTCTGTCTCACTATATCTTTCACCCACTGGTCCTAGCGTTACTACTGCTTGGGACCATAGCAAATAAGTGAATCCTTTAGCGACAATACAACCCATCAGAAATATAAATGCAGATTAACTACTGTTATTTTTATGCTTAACACAATAGTTTAAAAAAGGGTCCAGAGGGAAAATAGCAACAATGACAATTCTGTCAGTGATACTAACCCTAATTTTTATATTATCAAGTTGTTATTAATATCTCAAGGGGGTTTCACAGATGTTCAAAAGAAACTTAATATTACTTCACTTGGAACACCAAAATAAAAATACTATTTACACATGTATTTGTTCTTCATTCACAAATAGATCATTAAAATGGAGATTAGGGAGAAATAATGCAGTTATGTCACTTTGATGACTAAGGGGCACCTGACCCAAGGCATGGTCCTTTAAACAGCCTCATATGCATTTGAAAGCTGGGCAATGAGAAAAGAAGATAACACAGGCTGCCAGAACTAAAAAATCGGCTTTAGAAGGAATAAATCAGAATGCTCCTTAGAAGCAAGGACAGTGAGACATATCATCAGGAAAGACAAATTCCTAGGAAAGGACATCATGGCAAGTAAAGTACAGGGTTAGCAAAAATGAGGGTAACCCTTAATAAGATGGAATGACACAATAACCAAAGCAATGGACTCAAACATAGCAACAATCATGAAGATGGCGAAGGACAGGGCAACATTTTGTTCTGTTATCCATAAAGGCAATATGAACTGATTTCACGACAGCTAACAACAGTGATCATTGTATTAAATTATTCCTATTAAAGATACAATTTTTATAGGGATAGGCTCTGTGTCTTTCTAAAAGCTCAAGTTTTCTCTCGAATAGAGTCTATGGGAGCTAATCTAGGCATTAAAAATGTCTAAACAGCAATGTTTTTGTTTGTTTACTTCTCACATTAATTCCCATTGGGTCAAAAAAATGGTTTTGAATATCAAGGAAACTTCCTGGTGATAGCTGTATAAATTTTGGATAATGCTAATCTTCAAAAGTAAATTTTTTAATTGTGAACATTTTCTGCACACATTCACAAGAACTTCAGAATTGCATAGGAAAATAAGCCTACATAATTTGTAAAATAAAAGCAGATGTGTGGTTTCTAAGATCATTTAAAAAACGGGTGGAAACCTACTTCCATAAAAAGTAAACCACTAGAGAGGTAAATAAAATTTCAAAAGTTAAAGCAAGTAGATAAAACTTATTCTGGTACCCGCATCATAGACACATACAAGAGACTGGGGAAAAAACAATTTAGCTTAAACAAATGCTTTCCAAAATGTATTCCATGAACCCAGAAAGATGATTCTTAAACAAGCACTTTATAAAAAATATTGTCCTTTGGATCTTTTTAATACACATTAGCATGTTGAAGGAGCCCTGTTGGCCAGTGGTTAAGAGCTCAGGCTGCTAACCAAAAGGTCGGCAGTTGGAATCCACCAGTTGCTCTTTGGAAACCCTACAGGGCAGTTCTACTCTGTCCTGTAGGGTTGCTATGAGTTGGAATCTACTCGATGGCATGCAACAACAACAGAATGTTAAAGGCTCTGAGAAGTGCTACGATTAAGAAATTAAAAGAAACCTATTTCACTTTGTTTATCCTATTGTTTCTACATGCATTTGACCAAGCAAATCTTTTCTTGTAGTACACTTATTAGCAGCCCAAAAAACTAGTATTCTGTGGAATTGACTTTGGAAAAGATGAACACACTTGTATCAGAGCGTATATGCCCGTAACCCTTTCAGAATCTCAAAGAAAAAAGAACCTTTATCTTGAATACTTTTGAAATAAAGACAGTTTTGTTTTATTTCTTTGATAAATGGAACAATTAAACCAGAGTACTATTTTTTACTATGCCTGTTCGGCTTTCACAAAACAATGGTTGTCTCCCAAACAAAAACATTCAGAGGAAAAAATGATAGCATGGATAAAAGAAGAAAATTGGAAAAATATATTACACATATGCATTATATATGATATATATGATAAATGTATATCATAGACTTACTAGAAGAAATACAGCAAATTTCGTAAGCATCATTTTCTTAAGAGAATGGAGCATCTACAGTACAAATACATAAAGTGTGGCGTATCTTTCTAATTAATTACTAAAAATATATATAAAACTTAGACACCAGAATAACAAAAAGACAACCTAAATGGCAAAGGACTTGAATAGATGTTTTACCAAAGAGGGCATTCAAACGGCCACCAAACATTTGAAAAGATACTCAACGTCATTAGTCATCAGAGAGATGCAAATCAAAACCACCATAAGATGCCATTTCAATCCCACTAAGATGGCTAAGATAAAAAAAAAAAAAACAGAAAATAACACGTTGGTGAAAATGTGGGGAAATTGGAACCTTTATTCATTGCTAGTAAGAATGCAAAATGGTATACCAGTTGTGGAAAACAGTGTGTTAGCTCCTCAAAACACTCAAATAGGTCTACCATATGACTCAGCAATATACACAAAGGACTTAAAAGCAGAGATTCAAACAGATATTTGTATACCAATGTTCATTGCAGCATTATTCATAATACCCAAAATGTAGAAACAACATAAATGTCCTTCAGCAGATGAATGATAAGCAAAATGTTGTACATAAATAAAATGGAATACTACTCATCCAGTAGGAAAAATGAAGTCTTGATACAGGTTACAATATGAATGGAGTTTGAAGATATTATGCAGAGTGAAATAAGACAATCACAAAAGGACAAATATTGTATGATCTCACTTATATAAAAAGACAAGAACAGGCAAATATATAGAGACCAAAGTTTATTAGTGGTTACCAAGGGCAGGAGGCAGGGGGAAAGGAGAGGTTATTGCTTATGGAGTACTGAGTTTCACATATGGCAATGGAAAAATTCCCTTTGATTAAGGGTAGGCTTGCACAGCCAATTAATGTAATTGCTGTCAATAAGTTGTACAACTGTAAAAAGTTGAATTAGCCAAAGTTTTGTGATAGATGTATTTACAACGATGACAAAAAAAAAGAGTAGCTACTGAGACTGCTTATGTATAACCAAACACATCATGAGATTTGGTTCTTTGACTTGGATGTTCAAGGTCATGGTTTTATTAATTGACCTAATAAAGTGTTTAGTACTTCTACCACCTAGTTCGTTGTGAAGTGCCTAAGGTCTTAAAAGCTTGCAAGTGGCCATCCAAGGCATGACAACTGGTCTCTTCACATGAAGCAACAGGGAAAGAGGAAGAGGAGGATGAAATGGAATGTGTGGCTAATTGCCTTCATGAACAACTAGTCCCTTTGTCACTAGATCAGAACAACTGGATGGTGCCTGGTTACCATCACTGAATATTTTGATAAAAGATTCTATAGAAGAATCCTGATCAAAAGAGGGAAATGGAGAGAAGAATTTCAAAATCTTACGGAATCCAGAATTTCTGGAACCACGATGGCTGGATGAACCCCTGAAACTATTGCCCTGAGATAATCTTTAAACCTTAAACCAAAAATATCCCCTCAAGTCTTCTTCAAACCAAAGAATTGTTTAGCTAAACTAGTAAAGAGTATTTGCATGGAGCATTGTGCTTTTTTGAGAACTATCTATATGGGATCAAATTGACAACAGCAACTTGAAAGATTAGACAGGAAAGTTAGAGTGCAATGAGTTATTTTAGTGGGGGAGGAACAACCCAGAAAAGGAGGTTGAGAATGGTGGCACAACTCAAAAAATGTAATCAATGATACTGAATTGAACATGTAGAAATTGTTGAATTGGTGTATGTTCTGCTGTGTATATTCTCAACAACAACAAAAATAAATGATTAAAAAATGTAATTTAAGTAACAATTTGTAGCTAGTGGATTCTGTATGGGACAGCAGAGGTAGCACGAAGAGGAAAGAGGGCTAGTAATGGAACTTAGGTGATATAAAACCTCTTAGGTATGGGTAGAGAAAAAATACAGTTTGAAGAACATCTTCTTTGGCCACCTTAGCCTAAAATGACTTATTCTTCTGCATTCCTTTCCATCTACTATCGACTTTATTCATTTTGGACCTAGCATATACTGCAAGGGTTATTTGTATATGAAACTATAATTAATCACAGCATAATTGTAAGCTAATCAAAGATATGAACCATTTAAAAACTTGAACTATGTTCAGTGTATTAATATATTGTCAATAATCTATACATCATTGCTGCTTGACTGATTTTTTTGTTTCAGAGTCTGTTTTCAATCACATTTTGGGAGCTATTGAGTTTTATGTATTAACAGGTTTACTCTGGAAAGGGAAGAAGAATCTACTATGTAGAGATATTGGATTTGATGTAAATGAACTAATGGTGAAGCATAGACTGCTGTATAAGCACTTAAAATTTCTAAAAATGCAAGTATTTGGGTAACATATATCAAACTCCTTCCCCCATTATAAATAATGATATAACAACATTTGGTGTATTGAGTTTACTTCAGCAAGAACTAATTATTATTTAGTAAACAAAAAGTCTGCGGTTTTGTTCCCCCCTTTGTACATTGTTCTTCCTACACTGCAGGACAAATAAAACAGTTATACCCCTTACTTTTTTGCTGTGTTTTCTATCTTGCAATTAGTAAAGAGTGAAGAGTCCTCTTTTGAAAATTTTCCCTTAGAGACCCAGACAGTAAACTTATATCCTTGACACCGAGGCATTCAGGTCAGGAGGAACAATCCAGGTTTCATTATGATTTGCTGTTAGTTTAAAAAATCTATTTCTGTTGCCCAGAATTTAACGCCTTAAAACTGAAAACTCAACCCATAGATTGTTTGCTGGGATTAAATTGTGACAAGCTGAGAGCTGCAGCCGTGTGACAGAAAGCAAACACTCTTATCCTACCATGTATGCGTGGGAGTATCCAACCACTGTGTGTCAAAGAGGGCAAATTGTTCACATTGCAAACAGAAACACAGCTTTAGGCCAACTATTCAAAATTTACCAGGAGCCCTGGTGGTGCAACGGTTAAGCGCTCAACTGCTAACCGAAAAGTCGGGGGTTTGAACCCACCAGCCGCTCCTCGGGAAAACGATGTGGCACTCTGGTTTTGTAAAGATTACAGCGTTGGAAACCTTATGGGGCAGTGCTTTTCTGTCCTATAGGGTTCTTATAAGTCAGCATCAACTCCACGGCAATGAGTATTCAAATTTATGTATTATTTCTTGTTTAGTCAATACTAATTGAAAGATTCAAAAGATTCAAGCTTTTTAACAAATATGTCTCTGTCAAGCCTAATGAACATTATGATAGATACTCAAGAGTGAATTATATCCAATTCAAATGGTAAATTAGATCTTTCTGCCTGTGCCTACACCGCACCGGTTATTCCAATAAGGAAAAAAAAATTAAGCTGAAATTTAGTTTTTATAGCAAAAATCTGACTGCAAATTCAGATAGCTAATTTTAAATTATTTGGAATCATATAATCATTGACTGGTGTTTTAAAGAGATCAAGATTGTAAAAACATCTATACTTAATTAAATTATCTCAGCTTTACTCCCGGTTCTGCCACAAACTGGATAGGTGAACATGGCCAATTCACCTGAACCGCTCTAGACTCAGTCCCCTCATCTCTAAAATGAGGGGATGAGAATTTTTTTTAACAGTCTATAGGGTATTTTCTAGCACTCCGAGGGTGTTAGCAGATTTGGTGAACATTAGTACAGAACTACAATTTAGTGAAATGCACCAGCAAGCTTTACCAGAGATAATGTCATGTGATGGCAAAAATAATGAATTATAGCTTTCTTCTGGCTACCATTCATCTTGGTCCACTAACTGGACTAGTAACTTAGGCGGTGACCACAAAGCAAAACAATACCATATTAAAATTAATTATCTCATTATCATGACCCAGTAGGGCAGAAGGGTTGACAATGCAGACTGACTTATTTTTCAATTAAAAATTGATCGATTATTTAGTTGCATGTTAACAGCAAGTTCCATACCTGTTTCCTTGGCTAAAAATGAAAATCAAAGACAGAAATTAAGAATAACAATGCGATTACCCTATTCACTATGATATCAATACTATGCATAAAAATATTGCTATACTCCCACTTAGTGGTGACCATATCAACCATAGTTGAGTTGAGATGAGGCAATAACTTGGTCCTTTAATAATTTTACAGGCATCCATCACTTGACAGAATGGACTAATTCAGTAGGGTACTATAAAACATAGCTTGGTTAAGAGGGGAACCCTGGTAATACAGTGGTTAAGAGCTTGGCTGCTAACCAAAAGGTCAGCAGTACGAATCTACCAGCCACTTCTTGGAGACTCTATGGAGCAGTTATATTCTGTCCTATAGGGTGCTATGAGTCAGAATTGAATGGATGGCATTGGGTTTGGTTTTTGGTTTAGGTTAAAAAAAAAAAACACTGCCAGAGGTTAATATTTTACCAATGGATGAGTTATAAAAACAGAGATGTAGTCTCATGGAAAGTGTATTGGCAAGTGGATATAACCAAATAATTGAGAGTAAAGCATAATTCCCCCACGTGTCTGTCAGTTTGTCATACTGTGGGGGTTTACGTGTTGCTGTGATGCTGGAAGCTATGCTAACCAGTATTCAGATACCAGCATGGTCACCCATGGAGGACACGTTTCAGCTGAGCTTCCAGACTAAGACAGAGTAGGAAGAAGGACCCGGCAGTCTACTTCTGAAAAGCATTAGCCAGTGAAAACCTTATGAATAGCAGCGGAACATTGTCTGATATAGTGCTGGAAGATGAGCCCCACAGGTTGGAAGGCACTCAAAACAAGACTGGGGAAGAGCTGTCTCCTCAAAGTAGAGTTGACCTTAATGCCGTGGATGGAGTAAAGCTTTTGGGACCTCCATTCGATGATATGGCATGACTCAAAATAAGAAGAAACAACTGTGAACATCCATTAATAATTGGAACCTGGAATATACGAAGTATAAATCTACGAAAATTGGAAATTGTCAAAAATGAAATGGAATGCATTAGTGAGCTGAAATGGACTGGTACTGGCCATTATGAATCGGGCAATCGTACAGTCTACTATGCTGGGAATGACAACTTGAAGAGGAGTGGTGTTGCATTCATCTGCAAAAAGAGCACTTCAAGATCTATCCTGAAGTACAACACTGTCAGTGATAGGATAATATACACACACCTACAAGGAAGACCAATGAATATGACTATTACTCAAATTTAATCACCAACCACTAGGGCCAAAGATGAAGAAATAGAAGATATTTATCAGCTGCGGCAGTCTGAAATTGATCGAACATGCAATTAAGATGCATTGGTAATTACTGACAATTGGAATGGAAAATTGGAAACAAAGAAAAAAGATTAGTAGTTGGAAAATATGGCCTTGGTGATAGTAACAATCCCTGAGATTGAATGAAAAAATTTTGCAAGACCAACAACTTCTTCATTGAAAATACTTTCTTTCACCAACATGAATGGCGACTATATACATGGACCTCACCAGATCAAACACAGAGACATCAAATTGACTATATCTGTGGAAAGAGACCATGGAAAAGCTCCATATGATCAGTCAGAACAAGGCCAGGGGCCGACTGTGGAGCAGACCATCAATTGCTCATATGCAAGCTCAAGCTGAAACGGAAGAAAATCAGAGCAAGTCCACGAGAGCCAAAATATGGCCTTGAGTACATCCCACCTGAATTTGGAGACCATCTGAAGAATAGATTTGATGCATTGAACAATAGTGACCGAAGACCAGACGAGTTGTGGAATGACATCAAGGACATCACACATGAAGAAAGCAAGAGGTCATTGAAAAGACAGGAAAGAAAGAAAAGACCAAGATGGATGTCAGAGGAGACTCTGAAACTTGCTCTTGAGCATCGAGCAGCTAAAGCAAAAGGAAGAATTGATGAAGTAAAGGAACTGAATGGAAGATTTCAAAGGGTGGCTTGAGAAGACAAAGTAAAGTATTACAATGACATGTGCAAAGAGCTGGAGATGGAAAACCAAAAGGGAAGAACAAGCTAGGCGTTTCTCAAGATGAAAGAACTGAAGAAAAAATTCAAGGCTCTAGATGCAATAGTGAAGGATTCTATGGGGAAAATATTAAATGACACAGGAAGCATCAAAAGAAGATGGAAGAAATACACAGAGTCATTATACCAAAAAGAATTAGTCGATATTCAACCATTTCAAGAGGTGGCATACGATCAGGAACCGATAGTACTGAAGGAAGAAGTCCAAGCTGCTCTGAAGGCATTGGTGAAAAACAAGGCTCCAGGAATTGATGGAATATGAATTGAGATGTTTCAACAAACAGATGTAGCGCTGGAGGTGCTCACTCATCTAAGCAAAGAAATATGGAAGACAGCTTCCTGGCCAATTGACTGGAAGATATCCATATTTACGCCTATTCCCAAGAAGAGTGATCCAACCAAATGTTAAAATTATAGAACAATATCATTAATATCACACGCAAACAAAATTTTGCTGAAGATCATTCAAAAACGGCTGCAGGAGTGTATCCACAGGGAACTGCCAGAAATTCAGGCCGGATTCAGAAGAGGATGTGGAACCAGGGATATCATTGCTGATGTCAGATGGATCCTGGCTGAAAGCAGAGGATACCGGAAGGATGTTTATCTGTGTTTTATTGACTATGCAAAGGCATTCAGCTGTGTGGATCATAACAAATTATTGATAACGTTGCAATGAATGGGAATTCCAGAACCCTTAATTGTGCTCATGAGGAACCTTTGCATAGATCAAGAGGCAATTGTTCGGACAGAACAAGGGGATACTGATTGGTTTAAAGTCAGGAAAGGTGTGCGTCAGGGTTGTAGTCTTTCACCATACCCATTCAATCTGTATTCTGAGCAAATAATCCAAGAAGCTGGACTATATGAAGAAGAACAGGGCATTAGGACTGGAGGAAGACTCATTAACAACCTCCATTATGCAGATGACACAACCTTGCTTGCTGAAAGTGAAGAGGACTTGAAGCACTCATTAATGAAGATCGAAGACCACAGCCTTCAGTATGGATTGCACCTCAACAGAAAGAAAACAAAAATCTTCACAACTGGACCAATGAGCAACATCATGATAAATGGAGAAAAGATTGAAGTTGTCAAGGATTTCATTTTACTTGGATCCACAATCAACAGCCATGGAAGCAGCAGTCAAGAAATCAAAAGATGCATTGCGTTGGGTAAATCTGCTGCAAAGGACCTCTTTAAAGTGTTGAACAGCAAAGATGTCACCTTGAAGACTAAGGTGCGCCCGACTGAAGCCATGGTATTTTCAATCGCATCATATGCATGTGAAAGCTGGACAATGAGTAAGGAAGACTGAAGAAGAGTTGACACCTTTGAATTGTGGTGTTGGCGAAGAATATTGAATATACCATGGACTGCCAAAAGAATGAAAAATCTGTCTTAGAAGAAGTACAACCAGAATGCTCCTTAGAAGCAAGGATGGCGAGACTGCGTCTTACAATCTTTGGACATGTTGTCAGGAGGGATCAGTCCCTGGAGAAGGACATCATGCTTGGCAGAGTACAGGGTCAGCAGAAAAGAGGAAGCCCCTCAACGGGGTGGATTGACACAGTGGCTGCAACAATGAGCTCAAGCATGACAACGATTGTAAGGATGGCTCAGGAGAGGGCAGTGTTTCGTTCTGCTGTGCATAGGGTGGCTATGAGTCAGAACCGACTCCACAGCACCTGACAACCTAACAACAACAAAGCATAATTGAAGCATTATAGAAGAAAATAAATGATAAAACAAAAAATTGTATTGTTTATTCAAAATTCATTTAAGTAAAGTGGTAAAAGCGATATGTAAAAGAAAGTTTTGATTTTTGCCTCAAAATATTTCTTTCCAATACAGAGGCAATAATTTCTGAAATAAAGATTGTTAAAAAGTCATTTCTGCTAGACCCTCAAACTGATTACAAATCACCTTAACAGTTCTATTTTTATATTTGTATTTGCTTTGCTTTTTCTGTTTTATGTACTTCTAAGCCTTAAAACTTATTGATACACCTGGATAGTACATGTACTGATTTTGTCTGCACATATCTCTTCACCTTTTCTTGTTACCAGGGTAGTGAAGAATCTCAATTTAAAATCTCCTCCAACCCACAGCTGAAGTGATTATTCCAATAGGTGAGTGTATGACAGAAGTCAGACCATTAAGAGTAATTTGATGAGATATTTTCACACTGGATCCAAGAGGAAAAACTCTCTTTCCTCTCTGGCCACAGAGGTTCAAATATATGTGCCCAGACCCAGCAACAGTCATGTCTCCTACAATTTAGGAAAAATGGCTTAAAAAATAGAGTAGTGCACAAAGAGATGCAGAGACAAAAGATTGAGAAAGTGTCCTAAAAGCATTATACTCTCTGGTTTGAGTCAGGTCTACTTTTTTGGACACATAATTTTAGCACTTTTTATTATAGATTCTGTGCCTTACTCCAGTATCTATCTAATAACTTCCCTTTGTTTTCTTAAGCTAGGGCTAGACTTCTGTTGCTTATAAAGAAGGTGTTCTGACACACACTAAAATAATACAGTGAACGTATATTATTTGTGTATGTCTAGCAACTGGGAGCCCTGGTGGTGCAGCCGTTAAGAAGTCAGCTGCTAACCAAAAGGTCAGGAGTTTGAACCCACTGGCCACTCCTTGGAAACCCTGTAGGGCAGTTCTTCTCTGTACTATAGGGTGGCTACAAGTCAGAACCAACTTGGTGGCAATGGGTTTGGTTTTTGTGGTTAGCACCAACAGTAGTTCTGATAATAATCACTCCCACCCCCACAGCAATGGATATGCAACCCCAAATAGGCTGATAACATTTATTTATTCCCTGAGACTTTGAAATTATTTTTTGCTCTCTGTTTGCAATGCTGTGAGAATATTACCTTAGAAAGTACCTAAGACTATGCTATCTTCCACATGCAAGAGATGCCTAAAACAACTCAAGACTCTACTTCCAGTTGTTCCCAAGACCATCTCTACCAGTGTCTTAGTTATCTAGTGCTACTGTAACAGAAATACCACAGGTGGGTAGCTTTAACAAGCATAAATTTGTTTTCTCACATAGGTGATTCTTTAATAGAGCACAATGATCAATGTGGATGTACTTTACTACCTAAAATAAGCTCTTTTGTGGCTCAAAGAAGACTTCAGGGGATAGTTTTGGTTTAAGGTTTAAAGTTTACCTCAGGGCAAAAGTTTTAGGTGCTCATCCAGCCTCAATGTATCCAGAAAGTCTAGATTCGGTTGAGAATTTGAAATTCTGTTATCCATTTACCCCCTTTTGATCATGATTCTTCTACAGAATCTTTGATCAAAACATTCAGTAATGGCTCATGAATATAGACACAAAAATTCTCAACAAAATTCTAGCCAATAGAATT